>NW_027478761.1:0-300000 GCF_051014685.1 Ptiloglossa arizonensis | reverse complement strand
CGTATAACGTATAACGTATAACGTATAACGTATAACGTATAACGTATAACGTATAACGTATAACGTATAACGTACAACGTTTAACGTATAACGTATAACAAATAACGTATAACGTATAACGTATAACGTATAACGTATAACGTATAACGTATAACGTATAGCGTATAACGTATAACGTATAACGTATAACGTATAACGTATGACGTATAACGTATGACGTATAACGTATAACGTATAACGTACAACGTATAACGTATAACGTATATCCTATAACGCATAACGTATAACGCATAACGTTTAACGTATAACGTATAACGTATAGCGTATAACGTATAACGTATAACGTATAACGTATAACGTATAACGTATAACGTATAACGTATGACGTGTAACGTATAACGTATAACGTAAGACGTATAACGCATGACGTATAACGCATAACATATAACGTATAACGTACAACGTATAAAGTATAACGTATATCCTATAACGCATAACGTATATCCTATAACGCATAACGTATAGCGTATAACGCATAACGTATACCGTATAACGTATAACGTATAACGTGTAACGTATATCGTGTAACGTATAACGTATAACGTATAACGTATAACGTATAACGTATAACGTATAACGTATAACGTATAACGTATAACGTATAACGTATAGCGTATAACGTATAACGTATAACGTATAACGTATAACGTATAACGTATAATGTATAACGTATGACGTATTACATATTACGTATAACGTATAACGTATAACGTATAACGTATAACGTATAACGTACAACGTATAACGTATAACGTATATCCTATAACGCATAACGTATAACGTATAGCGTATAACGTATAACGTATAACGTACAACGTATAACGTATAACGTATATCCTATAACGCATAACGTATAACGTATAACGTATAACGTATAACGTATAACGTATAACGTATAACGTATAACGTATAACGTATAACGTATAACGTATAACGTATAACGTACAACGTTTAACGTATAACGTATAACAAATAACGTATAACGTATATCGCATGACGTATAACGCATAACGTATAACGTATATCGTATAACGTACAACGTATAACGTATAAAGTATAACGTATAGCGTCTAACGTATAACGTATAACGTATAACGTATAGCGTATAACGTATAACGTATAACGATTAACGTAAAATGTATGACGTATTACATATTACGTATAACGTATAGCGTCTAACGTATAACGTATAACGTATAACGTATAACGTATAACGTATAACGTGTAACGTATAACGTATAACGTATAACGCATAACGTATAACATATAACGTAGAACGTATAACATATAACGTATAACGTATAACGTATGACGTATAACGTATAACGTACAACGTTTAACGTATAACGTATAACGTAGAACGTATAACGTACAACGTATAACGTATAACGTATAACGTATAACGTATAACGTGTAACGTATAACGTATAGCGTCTAACGTATAACGTATAACGTATAACGTATAACGTATAACGTATAACGTATAACGTATAACGTATAGCGTATAACGTATAACGTATAACGTATAACGTATGAAGTATAACGTATAACGTATAATGTATAATGTATAACGTATAACGTATAACGTATAACGTATAACGTATAACATATGACCTATTACATATTACGTATAACGTATAACGTATAACGTATAACGTATAACGTATAACGTATAACGTACAACGTACAACGTATAACGTATAACGTATAACGTATAACGTATAACGTATAACGTATAACGTATAACGTATAACGTATATCCTATAACGCATAACGTATAGTGTATAACGCATAACGTATACCGCATAACGTATAACGTATAACGCGTAACGTATAACGTGTAACGTATAACGTATAACGTATAACGCATAACGTATAACGTATAACGTATAACGTATAACGTATAACGTATAACGTATAACGTATAACGTATAACGTATAACGTATAGCGTATAACGTATAACGTATAACGTATAACGTATAACGTATGACGTACAACGTATAACGTATAACGTATAACGTATAACGTGTAACGTATAACGTATAGCGTCTAACGTATAACGTATAACGTATAACGTATAACGTATAACGTATAACGTATAACGTATAACGTATAACGTATAACGTATAACGTATAACGTATAACGTATAACGTATGAAGTATAACGTATAACGTATAATGTATAATGTATAACGTATAACGTATAACGTATAACGTATAACGTATAACGTATAACGTATAACGTATAACGTATAACATATGACGTATTACATATTACGTATAACGTATAACGTATAACGTATAACATATAACGTCTAACGTATAACGTATAACGTATAACGTATAACGTATAACGTATAACGTATAACGTATAACGTATAACGCATAACGTATAACATATAACGTAGAACGTATAACATATAACGTATAACGTATAACGTATGACGTATAACGTATAACGTACAACGTTTAACGTATAACGTATAACGTAGAACGTATAACGTACAACGTATAACGTATAACGTATAACGTATAACGTGTAACGTATAACGTATAGCGTCTAACGTATAACGTATAACGTATAACGTATAACGTATAACGTATAACGTATAACGTGTAACGTATAACGTATAACGTATAACGTATAACGTATAACGTATAACGTATAACGTATAACGTATAACGTATAACGTATAACGTATAACGTATAACGTATAACGTATAGCGTATAACGTATAACGTATAACGTATAACGTATAACGTATGACGTACAACGTATAACGTATAACGTATAACGTATAACGTGTAACGTATAACGTATAGCGTCTAACGTATAACGTATAACGTATAACGTATAACGTATAACGTATAACGTATAACGTATAACGTATAACGTATAACGTATAACGTATAACGTATAACGTATAACGTATAACGTATAACGTATGAAGTATAACGTATAACGTATAATGTATAATGTATAACGTATAACGTATAACGTATAACGTATAACGTATAACGTATAACGTATAACGTATAACGTATAACATATGACGTATTACATATATTATGTATAACGTATAACGTATAACGTATAACATATAACGTATAACGTACAACGTACAACGTATAACGTATAACGTATAACGTATAACGTATAACGTATAACGTATAACGTATAACGTATATCCTATAACGCATAACGTATAGCGTATAACGCATAACGTATACCGCATAACGTATAACGTATAACGTGTACCGTATAACGTGTAACGTATAACGTATAACGTATAACGTATAACGTATAACGTATAACGTATAACGTATAACGTATAACGTATAACGTATAACGTATAACGTATAACGTATAACGTATAACGTATAACGTATAACGTATAGCGTATAACGTATAACGTATAACGTATAACGTATAACGTATGACGTATAACGTATAACGTATAACGTATAACGTATAACGTATAACGTATAACGTATAGCGTATAACGTATAACGTATAACGTATAACGTATAACGTATGACGTATAACGTATAACGTATAACGTACAACGTATAACGTATAACGTATATCCTATAACGCATAACGTATAACGTATAACGTATAACGTATAACGTATAACGTATAACGTATAACGTATAACGTATACCGTATAACGTACAACGTTTAACGTATAACGTATAACGTATATCGCATGACGTATAACGCATAACATATATCGTATAACGTACAACGTATAACGTATAACGTATATCCTATAACGCATAACGTATAACGTATAACGTTTAACGTATAACGTATAACGTATAACGTATAACGTATAACGTATAACGTATAACGTATAACGTATAACGTATAACGTATAACGTATAACGTATAACGTATAGCGTATAACGTATAACGTATAACGTATAACGTACAACGTACAACGTATAACGTATAACGTATAACGTATAACGTATAACGTATAACGTATAACGTATAACGTATATCCTATAACGCATAACGTATAGCGTATAACGCATAACGTATACCGCATAACGTATAACGTATAACGTGTACCGTATAACGTGTAACGTATAACGTATAACGTATAACGTATAACGTATAACGTATAACGTATAACGTATAACGTATAACGTATAACGTATAACGTATAACGTATAACGTATAACGTATGACGTATAACGTATAACGTATAACGTAAGACGTATAACGCATGACGTATAACGCATAACATATAACGTATAACGTACAACGTATAAATTATAACGTATATCCTATAACGCATAACGTATATCCTATAACGCATAACGTATAGCGTATAACGCATAACGTATACCGTATAACGTATAACGTATAACGTGTAACGTATATCGTGTAACGTATAACGTATAACGTATAACGTATAACGTATAACGTATAACGTATAACGTATAACGTATAACGTATAACGTATAACGTATAGCGTATAACGTATAACGTATAACGTATAACGTATAACGTATAACGTATAACGTATAACGTATGACGTATTACATATTACGTATAACGTATAACGTATAACGTATAACGTATAACGTATAACGTATAACGTATAACGTACAACGTACAACGTATAACGTATAACGTATAACGTATAACGTATAGCGTATAACGTAGAACGTATAACGTACAACGTATAACGTATAACGTATAACGTATAACGTATAACGTATAACGTATAACGTATAACGTATAACGTATAACGTATAACGTATAACGTATAACGTATAGCGTATAACGTATAACGTATAACGTATAACGTACAACGTACAACGTATAACGTATAACGTATAACGTATAACGTATAACGTATAACGTATAACGTATAACGTATATCCTATAACGCATAACGTATAGCGTATAACGCATAACGTATACCGCATAACGTATAACGTATAACGTGTACCGTATAACGTGTAACGTATAACGTATAACGTATAACGTATAACGTATAACGTATAACGTATAACGTATAACGTATAACGTATAACGTATAACGTATAACGTATAGCGTATAACGTATAACGTATAACGTATAACGTATAACGTATAACGTATAACGTATAACGTATAACGTATAACGTATAACGTATAACGTATAACGTATAACGTATAACGTATAACGTATAACGTATAACGTATAACGTAGAACGTATAACGTACAACGTATAACGTATAACGTATAACGTATAACGTGTAACGTATAACGTATAGCGTCTAACGTATAACGTATAACGTATAACGTATAACGTATAACGTATAACGTATAACGTGTAACGTATAACGTATAACGTATAACGTATAACGTATAACGTATAACGTATAACGTATAACGTATAACGTATAACGTATAGCGTCTAACGTATAACGTATAACGTATAACGTATAACGTGTAACGTATAACGTATAGCGTCTAACGTATAACGTATAACGTATAACGTATAACGTATAACGTATAACGTATAACGTATAACGTATAACGTATAACGTATAACGTATAACGTATAACGTATAACGTATAACGTATAACGTATAACGTATAACGTAGAACGTATAACGTACAACGTATAACGTATAACGTATAACGTATAACGTATAACGTATAACGTATAACGTATAACGTATAACGTATAACGTATAACGTATAACGTATAACGTATAACGTATAACGTATAACGTATAACGTATAACGTATAACGTATAACGTATGACGTATAACGTATAACGTATAACGTAAGACGTATAACGCATGACGTATAACGCATAACATATAACGTATAACGTACAACGTATAAATTATAACGTATATCCTATAACGCATAACGTATATCCTATAACGCATAACGTATAGCGTATAACGCATAACGTATACCGTATAACGTATAACGTATAACGTGTAACGTATATCGTGTAACGTATAACGTATAACGTATAACGTATAACGTATAACGTATAACGTATAACGTATAACGTATAACGTATAACGTATAACGTATAGCGTATAACGTATAACGTATAACGTATAACGTATAACGTATAACGTATAACGTATAACGTATGACGTATTACATATTACGTATAACGTATAACGTATAACGTATAACGTATAACGTATAACGTATAACGTATAACGTACAACGTACAACGTATAACGTATAACGTATAACGTATAACGTATAGCGTATAACGTAGAACGTATAACGTACAACGTATAACGTATAACGTATAACGTATAACGTATAACGTATAACGTATAACGTATAACGTATAACGTATAACGTATAACGTATAACGTATAACGTATAGCGTATAACGTATAACGTATAACGTATAACGTACAACGTACAACGTATAACGTATAACGTATAACGTATAACGTATAACGTATAACGTATAACGTATAACGTATATCCTATAACGCATAACGTATAGCGTATAACGCATAACGTATACCGCATAACGTATAACGTATAACGTGTACCGTATAACGTGTAACGTATAACGTATAACGTATAACGTATAACGTATAACGTATAACGTATAACGTATAACGTATAACGTATAACGTATAACGTATAACGTATAGCGTATAACGTATAACGTATAACGTATAACGTATAACGTATAACGTATAACGTATAACGTATAACGTATAACGTATAACGTATAACGTATAACGTATAACGTATAACGTATAACGTATAACGTATAACGTATAACGTAGAACGTATAACGTACAACGTATAACGTATAACGTATAACGTATAACGTGTAACGTATAACGTATAGCGTCTAACGTATAACGTATAACGTATAACGTATAACGTATAACGTATAACGTATAACGTGTAACGTATGACGTATAACGTATAACGTATAACGTATAACGTATAACGTATAACGTATAACGTATAACGTATAACGTATAACGTATAACGTATAACGTATAACGTATAGCGTATAACGTATAACGTATAACGTATAACGTATAACGTATGACGTACAACGTATAACGTATAACGTATAACGTATAACGTGTAACGTATAACGTATAGCGTCTAACGTATAACGTATAACGTATAACGTATAACGTATAACGTATAACGTATAACGTATAACGTATAACGTATAACGTATAACGTATAACGTATAACGTATAACGTATAACGTATGAAGTATAACGTATAACGTATAATGTATAATGTATAACGTATAACGTATAACGTATAACGTATAACGTATAACGTATAACGTATAACGTATAACGTATAACATATGACGTATTACATATATTATGTATAACGTATAACGTATAACGTATAACATATAACGTATAACGTACAACGTACAACGTATAACGTATAACGTATAACGTATAACGTATAACGTATAACGTATAACGTATAACGTATATCCTATAACGCATAACGTATAGCGTATAACGCATAACGTATACCGCATAACGTATAACGTATAACGTGTACCGTATAACGTGTAACGTATAACGTATAACGTATAACGTATAACGTATAACGTATAACGTATAACGTATAACGTATAACGTATAACGTATAACGTATAACGTATAACGTATAACGTATAACGTATAACGTATAGCGTATAACGTATAACGTATAACGTATAACGTATAACGTATGACGTATAACGTATAACGTATAACGTATAACGTATAACGTATAACGTATAACGTATAGCGTATAACGTATAACGTATAACGTATAACGTATAACGTATGACGTATAACGTATAACGTATAACGTACAACGTATAACGTATAACGTATATCCTATAACGCATAACGTATAACGTATAACGTATAACGTATAACGTATAACGTATAACGTATAACGTATAACGTATACCGTATAACGTACAACGTTTAACGTATAACGTATAACGTATATCGCATGACGTATAACGCATAACATATATCGTATAACGTACAACGTATAACGTATAACGTATATCCTATAACGCATAACGTATAACGTATAACGTTTAACGTATAACGTATAACGTATAACGTATAACGTATAACGTATAACGTATAACGTATAACGTATAACGTATAACGTATAACGTATAACGTATAACGTATAGCGTATAACGTATAACGTATAACGTATAACGTATAACGTATGACGTATAACGTATGACGTATAACGTATAACGTATAACGTACAACGTATAACGTATAACGTATATCCTATAACGCATAACGTATAACGTATAACGTTTAACGTATAACGTATAACGTATAACGTATAACGTATAACGTATAACGTATAACGTATAACGTATAACGTAGAACGTATAACGTATGACGTATAACGTATAACGTATAACGTAAGACGTATAACGCATGACGTATAACGCATAACATATAACGTATAACGTACAACGTATAAATTATAACGTATATCCTATAACGCATAACGTATATCCTATAACGCATAACGTATAGCGTATAACGCATAACGTATACCGTATAACGTATAACGTATAACGTGTAACGTATATCGTGTAACGTATAACGTATAACGTATAACGTATAACGTATAACGTATAACGTATAACGTATAACGTATAACGTATAACGTATAACGTATAGCGTATAACGTATAACGTATAACGTATAACGTATAACGTATAACGTATAATGTATAACGTATGACGTATTACATATTACGTATAACGTATAACGTATAACGTATAACGTATAACGTATAACGTATAACGTATAACGTATAACGTACAACGTACAACGTATAACGTATAACGTATAACGTATAACGTATAGCGTATAACGTAGAACGTATAACGTACAACGTATAACGTATAACGTATAACGTATAACGTATAACATATAACGTATAACGTATAACGTTTGACGTATAACGTATAACGTACAACGTATAACGTATAGGGTATAACGTATAACGTATAACGTATAACCTATAACGTATAACGTATAACGTATAACGTATAACGTATAACGTATAACGTATAACGTATAACGTATAACGTATAACGTATAACGTATAACGTATAACGTATAACGTATAACGTATAACGTATAACGTATAACGTATAACGTATAACGTATAACGTATAACGTATAACGTATAACGTATAACGTATAACGTATAACGTATAACGTATAGCGTATAACGTATAACGTATAACGATTAACGTAAAACGTATGACGTATTACATATTACGTATAACGTATAGCGTCTAACGTATAACGTACAACGTATAACGTATAACGTAGAACGTATAACGTGTAACGTATAACGTATAACGCATAACGTATAACGTATAACGTACAACGTATAACGTATAACGTATATCCTATTACGTATAACGTATAACGTATAACGTATAACGTATAACGTATAACGTATAACGTATAACGTATAACGTATAACGTATAACGTATAACGTATAACGTATAACGTATAACGCATAACGTATAACGTATAACGTATAACGTATAACGTATAACGTATAACGTATAACGTATACCGTATAACGTATAACGTATAACGTGTAACGTATAACGTGTAACGTATAACGTATAACGTATAACGTATAACGTATAACGTATAACGTATAACGTATAACGTATAACGTATAACGTATAACGTATAACGTATAACGTATAGCGTATAACGTATAACGTATAACGTACAACGTATAACGTATAACGTATATCCTATAACGCATAACGTATAACGTATAACGTATAACGTATAACGTATAACGTATAACGTATAACGTATAACGTATAACGTATAACGCATAACGTATAACGTATAACGTATAACGTATAACGTATAACGTATGACGCATAACGTATAACGTATCACGTATAACGTATAACGTATAACGTATAACGTACAACGTTTAACGTATAACGTATAACGTAGAACGTATAACGTATAACCTATAACGTATTACGTATAACGTATAACGTATAACGTATAACGTATAACGTATAACGTATAACGTATAACGTATAACGTATAACGCATAACGTATAACGTATAACGTATAACGTATAACGTATAACGTATAACGTAAAACGTATAACGTATAACCTACAACGTTTAACGTATAACGCATAACGTAGAACGTATAACATATAACGTGTAACGTATAACGTATGACGTATAACGTATAACGTACAACGTTTAACGTATAACGTATAACGTAGAACGTATAACGCAAAACGTATAACGTATAACGTATAACGTATAACGTGTAACGTATAACGTATAGTATCTAACGTATAACGTATAACGTATAACGTATAACGTATAACGTATAACGTATAACGTATAACGTATAACGTATAACGTATAACGTATAACGTATAACGTATAACGTATAACGTATAACGTATAACGTATAACGTATAACGTATAACGTATAACGTACAACGTTTAACGTATAACGTACAACGTATAACGCATAACGTATAACGTATAACGTATAACGTATAACGTATAACGTATGACGTATAACGTATAACGTACAACGTTTAACGTATAACCTATAACGTATAACGTATAACGTATAACGTTTAACGTATAACGTATAACGTATAACGTATAACGTATAACGTATAACGTATAACGTATAACGTATAACGTATAGGGTATAACGTATAACGTATAACGTATAACCTATAACGTATAACGTATAACGTATAACGTATAACGTATAACGTATAACGTATAACGTATAACGTATAACGTATAGCGTATAACGTATAACGTATAACGTATAACGTATAACGTATGACGTATAACGTATGACGTATAACGTATAACATATAACGTACAACGTATAACGTATAACGTGTATCCTATAACGCATAACGTATAACGTATAACGTATAACGTATAACGTATAACGTATAACGTATAACGTATAACGTATAACGTATAACGTATAACGTATAACGTACAACGTTTAACGTATAACGTATAACGAATAACGTATAACGTATATCGCATGACGTATAACGCATAACGTATAACGTATAACGTACAACGTATAACGTATAACGTATATCCTATTACGTATAACGTATAACGTATAACGTATAACGTATAACGTATAACGTATAACGTATAACGTATAACGTATAACGTATAACGTATAACGTATAACGCATAACGTATAACGTATAACGTATAACGTATAACGTATAACGTATAACGTATAACGTATACCGTATAACGTATAACGTATAACGTGTAACGTATAACGTGTAACGTATAACGTATAACGTATAACGTATAACGTATAACGTATAACGTATAACGTATAACGTATAACGTATAACGTATAACGTATAACGTATAGCGTATAACGTATAACGTATAACGTACAACGTATAACGTATAACGTATATCCTATAACGCATAACGTATAACGTATAACGTATAACGTATAACGTATAACGTATAAGGTATAACGTATAACGTATAACGTATAACGCATAACGTATAACGTATAACGTATAACGTATAACGTATAACGTATGACGCATAACGTATAACGTATCACGTATAACGTATAACGTATAACGTATAACGTACAACGTTTAACGTATAACGTATAACGTAGAACGTATAACGTATAACCTATAACGTATTACGTATAACGTATAACGTATAACGTATAACGTATAACGTATAACGTATAACGTATAACGTATAACGCATAACGTATAACGTATAACGTATAACGTATAACGTATAACGTATAACGTAAAACGTATAACGTATAACGTACAACGTTTAACGTATAACGTATAACGTAGAACGTATAACATATAACGTGTAACGTATAACGTATGACGTATAACGTATAACGTACAACGTTTAACGTATAACGTATAACGTAGAACGTATAACGCAAAACGTATAACGTATAACGTGTAACGTATAACGTGTAACGTATAACGTATAGCGTCTAACGTATAACGTATAACGTATAACGTATAACGTATAACGTATAACGTATAACGTATAACGTATAACGTATAACGTATAACGTATAACGTATAACGTATAACGTATAACGTATAACGTATAACGTATAACGTATAACGTATAACGTATAACGTATAACGTATAACGTACAACGTTTAACGTATAACGTACAACGTATAACGCATAACGTATAACGTATAACGTATAACGTATAACGTATAACGTATGACGTATAACGTATAACGTACAACGTTTAACGCATAACGTATAACGAATAACGTATAACGTATATCGCATGACGTATAACGCATAACGTATAACGTATAACGTATAACGT
The DNA here is from genome assembly GCF_051014685.1 of Ptiloglossa arizonensis. Taxonomy (NCBI): domain Eukaryota; kingdom Metazoa; phylum Arthropoda; class Insecta; order Hymenoptera; family Colletidae; genus Ptiloglossa; species Ptiloglossa arizonensis. The sequence continues at coordinate 287,512 of NW_027478761.1, read as the reverse complement.
ATAACGTATAACGTATAACGTATAACGTATGACGTATAACGTATAACGTATAACGAATAACGTATAACGTATAACGAATAACGTATAACGTATAACGTATAACGTATAACGTATAACGTATAACGTACAACGTATAACGTATAACGTATAACGTATAACGTATAACGTATAACGTATAACGTATAACGTATAACGTATAACGTATAACGTTTGACGTATAACGTATAACGTACAACGTATAACGTATAGGGTATAACGTATAACGTATAACGTATAACGTATAACGTATAACGTATAACGTATAACGTACAAGGTATAACGTATAACGTAGAACGTATAACGTATAACGTATAACGTATAACGTATGACGTATAACGTATAATGTACAACGTTTAACGTATAACGTATGACGTATAACGTAGAACGTATAACGTACAACGTATAACGTATAACGTATAACGTATAACGTATAACGTATAACGTATAACGTATAACGCATAACGTATAACGTATAACGTATAACGTATAACGTACAACCTATAACGTGTAACGTATAACGTATAACGTATAACCTATAACGTATAACGTATAACGTATAACGTATAACGTATAACGTATAACGTATAACGTATGACGCATAACGTATAACGTAGAAACGTATAACGTATAACGTATAACGTATAACGTACAACGTATAACGTATAACGTATAACGTATAACGTACAACGTACAACGTATAACGTATAACGTATAACGTACAACGTATAACGTATAACGTATAACGTATAACGTATAACGTATAACGTATAACGTATAACGTATAACGTATAACGTATATCGTATAACGTATAACGTATAACGTATAACGTTTAACGTATAACGTATAACGTATAACGTATAACGTATAACGTATAACGTATAACGTATAACGTATAGGGTATAACGTATAACGTATAACGTATAACGTATAACCTATAACGTATAACGTATAACGTATAACGTATAACGTATAACGTATAACGTATAACGTATAACGTATAACGTATAACGTATAACGTATAACGTATAACGTATAACGTATAACGTATAACGTATAACGTATAACGTATAACGTATAACGTATAACGTATAACGTATAACGTATAACGTATAACGTATAACGTATAACGTATAACGTATAACGTATAACGTATAACGTATAACGTATAACGTATAACGTATAGGGTATAACGTATAACGTATAACGTATAACCTATAACGTATAACGTATAACGTATAACGTTTAACGTATAACGTATAACGTATAACGTATAACGTATAACGTATAACGTATAACGTATAACGTATAGGGTATAACGTATAACGTATAACGTATAACCTATAACGTATAACGTATAACGTATAACGTATAACGTATAACGTATAACGTATAACGTATAACGTATAACGTATAGCGTATAACGTATAACGTATAACGTATAACGTATAACGTATGACGTATAACGTATGACGTATAACGTATAACGTATAACGTACAACGTATAACGTATAACGTGTATCCTATAACGCATAACGTATAACGTATAACGTATAACGTATAACGTATAACGTATAACGTATAACGTATAACGTATAACGTATAACGTATAACGTATAACGTATAACGTACAACGTTTAACGTATAACGTATAACGAATAACGTATAACGTATATCGCATGACGTATAACGCATAACGTATAACGTATAACGTACAACGTATAACGTATAACGTATATCCTATTACGTATAACGTATAACGTATAACGTATAACGTATAACGTATAACGTATAACGTATAACGTATAACGCATAACGTATAACGTATAACGTATAACGGATAACGTATAACGTATAACGTAAAACGTATAACGTATAACGTACAACGTTTAACGTATAACGTATAACGTAGAACGTATAACATATAACGTGTAACGTATAACGTATGACGTATAACGTATAACGTACAACGTTTAACGTATAACGTATAACGTAGAACGTATAACGCAAAACGTATAACGTATAACGTATAACGTATAACGTGTAACGTATAACGTATAGCGTCTAACGTATAACGTATAACGTATAACGTATAACGTATAACGTATAACGTATAACGTATAACGTATAACGTATAACGTATAACGAATAACGTATAACGTATAACGTATAACGTATAACGTATAACGTATAACGTATAACGTATAACGTACAACGTTTAACGTATAACGTACAACGTATAACGCATAACGTATAACGTATAACGTATAACGTATAACGTATAACGTATAACGTATGACGTATAACGTATAACGTACAACGTTTAACGCATAACGTATAACGAATAACGTATAACGTATATCGCATGACGTATAACGCATAACGTATAACGTATAACGTATAACGTATAACGTATAACGTATAACGTATGACGTATAACGTATAACGTATAACGAATAACGTATAACGTATAACGAATAACGTATAACGTATAACGTATAACGTATAACGTATAACGTACAACGTATAACGTATAACGTATAACGTATAACGTATAACGTATAACGTATAACGTATAACGTATAACGTATAACGTATAACGTATAACGTATAACGTATAACGTATAACGTATAACGTATAGCGTATAACGTATAACGTATAACGTATAACGTCCAACGTCTAACGTATAACGTATAACGTATAACGTATAACGTACAACGTATAACGTATAACGTATAACGTATAACGTAGAACGTATAACGTACAACGTATAACGTATAACGTATAACGTATAACGTGTAACGTATAACGTATAGCGTCTAACGTATAACGTATAACGTATAACGTATAACGTATAACGTATAACGTATAACGTATAACGTATAGCGTATAACGTACAACGTATAACGCATAACGTATAACGTACAACGTATAACGTATAACGTATAACGTATAGCGTATAACGTATAACGTATAACGTATAACGTATAACGTATAACGTATAACGTATAACGTATAACGTATAACGTATAACGTATAACGTATAACGTATAACGTATAACGTATAACGTATAACGTATAACGTATAACGTATAACGTATAACGTATAGCGTATAACGTATGACGTATAACGTATAACGTATAACGTATAACGTATAACGTATAACGTAGAACGTATAACGCAAAACGTATAACGTATAACGTATAACGTATAACGTGTAACGTATAACGTATAGCGTATAACGTATAGCGTATAACGTATAACGTATAACGTATAACGTCCAACGTCTAACGTATAACGTATAACGTATAACGTATAACGTACAACGTATAACGTATAACGTATAACGTATAACGTATAACGTACAACGTATAACGTATAACGTATAACGTATAACGTATAACGTATAACGTGTAACGTATAACGTATAGCGTCTAACGTATAACGTATAACGTATAACGTATAACGTATAACGTATAACGTATAACGTATAACGTATAGCGTATAACGTACAACGTATATCGTATAACGTATAACGTACAACGTATAACGTATAACGTATAACGTATAGCGTATAACGTATAACGTATAACGTATAACGTATAACGTATAACGTATAACGTATAACGTATAACGTATAACGTATAACGTATAACGTATAACGTATAACGTATAACGTATAACATATAGCGTATAACGTATAACGTATAACGATTAACGTAAAACGTATGACGTATTACATATTACGTATAACGTATAGCGTCTAACGTATAACGTACAACGTATAACGTATAACGTAGAACGTAAAACGTATATCGTATAACGTATAACGTATAACGTACAACGTATAACGTATAACGTATAACGTATAGCGTCTAACGTATAACGTATAACGTATAACGTATAACGTATAACGTATAACGTATTACGTATAACGTATAACGTATAACGTACAACGTATAACGTATAACGTATAACGTACAACGTATAACGTATAACGTACAACCTATAACGTGTAACGTATAACGTATAACGTATAACGTATAACGTATATCCTATAACGCATAACGTATAGTGTATAACGCATAACGTATACCGCATAACGTATAACGTATAACGCGTAACGTATAACGTGTAACGTATAACGTATAACGTATAACGCATAACGTATAACGTATAACGTATAACGTATAACGTATAACGTATAACGTATAACGTATAACGTATAACGTATAACGTATAGCGTATAACGTATAACGTATAACGTATAACGTATAACGTATGACGTACAACGTATAACGTATAACGTATAACGTATAACGTGTAACGTATAACGTATAGCGTCTAACGTATAACGTATAACGTATAACGTATAACGTATAACGTATAACGTATAACGTATAACGTATAACGTATAACGTATAACGTATAACGTATAACGTATAACGTATAACGTATGAAGTATAACGTATAACGTATAATGTATAATGTATAACGTATAACGTATAACGTATAACGTATAACGTATAACGTATAACGTATAACGTATAACGTATAACGTATAACATATGACGTATTACATATTACGTATAACGTATAACGCATAACGTATAACATATAACGTCTAACGTATAACGTATAACGTATAACGTATAACGTATAACGTATAACGTATAACGTATAACGTATAACGTATAACGTATATCCTATAACGCATAACGTATAACGTATAACGTATAACGTATAACGTATAACGTATAACGTATAGCGTATAACGTATAACGTATAACGTATAACGTATAACGTATAACGTATATCGTATAACGTATAACGTATAACGTATAACGTTTAACGTATAACGTATAACGTATAACGTATAACGTATAACGTATAACGTATAACGTATAACGTATAGGGTATAACGTATAACGTACAACGTATAACGTATAACGTATATCCTATTACGTATAACGTATAACGTATATCGTATAACGTATAACGTATAGCGTATAACGTATAACGTATAACGTACAACGTATAACGTATAACGTATATCCTATAACGCATAACGTATAACGTATAACGTATAACGTATAACGTATAACGTATAAGGTATAACGTATAACGTATAACGTATAACGCATAACGTATAACGTATAACGTATAACGTATAACGTATAACGTATGACGCATAACGTATAACGTATCACGTATAACGTATAACGTATAACGTATAACGTACAACGTTTAACGTATAACGTATAACGTAGAACGTATAACGTATAACCTATAACGTATTACGTATAACGTATAACGTATAACGTATAACGTATAACGTATAACGTATAACGTATAACGTATAACGCATAACGTATAACGTATAACGTATAACGTATAACGTATAACGTATAACGTAAAACGTATAACGTATAACGTACAACGTTTAACGTATAACGTATAACGTAGAACGTATAACATATAACGTGTAACGTATAACGTATGACGTATAACGTATAACGTACAACGTTTAACGTATAACGTATAACGTAGAACGTATAACGCAAAACGTATAACGTATAACGTGTAACGTATAACGTGTAACGTATAACGTATAGCGTCTAACGTATAACGTATAACGTATAACGTATAACGTATAACGTATAACGTATAACGTATAACGTATAACGTATAACGTATAACGTATAACGTATAACGTATAACGTATAACGTATAACGTATAACGTATAACGTATAACGTATAACGTATAACGTATAACGTACAACGTTTAACGTATAACGTACAACGTATAACGCATAACGTATAACGTATAACGTATAACGTATAACGTATAACGTATGACGTATAACGTATAACGTACAACGTTTAACGCATAACGTATAACGAATAACGTATAACGTATATCGCATGACGTATAACGCATAACGTATAACGTATAACGTATAACGTATAACGTATAACGTATAACGTATGACGTATAACGTATAACGTATAACGAATAACGTATAACGTATAACGAATAACGTATAACGTATAACGTATAACGTATAACGTATAACGTATAACGTACAACGTATAACGTATAACGTATAACGTATAACGTATAACGTATAACGTATAACGTATAACGTATAACGTATAACGTATAACGTTTGACGTATAACGTATAACGTACAACGTATAACGTATAGGGTATAACGTATAACGTATAACGTATAACGTATAACGTATAACGTATAACGTATAACGTACAAGGTATAACGTATAACGTAGAACGTATAACGTATAACGTATAACGTATAACGTATGACGTATAACGTATAATGTACAACGTTTAACGTATAACGTATGACGTATAACGTAGAACGTATAACGTACAACGTATAACGTATAACGTATAACGTATAACGTATAACGTATAACGTATAACGTATAACGCATAACGTATAACGTATAACGTATAACGTATAACGTACAACCTATAACGTGTAACGTATAACGTATAACGTATAACCTATAACGTATAACGTATAACGTATAACGTATAACGTATAACGTATAACGTATAACGTATGACGCATAACGTATAACGTAGAAACGTATAACGTATAACGTATAACGTATAACGTACAACGTATAACGTATAACGTATAACGTATAACGTACAACGTACAACGTATAACGTATAACGTATAACGTACAACGTATAACGTATAACGTATAACGTATAACGTATAACGTATAACGTATAACGTATAACGTATAACGTATAACGTATATCGTATAACGTATAACGTATAACGTATAACGTTTAACGTATAACGTATAACGTATAACGTATAACGTATAACGTATAACGTATAACGTATAACGTATAGGGTATAACGTATAACGTATAACGTATAATCTATAACGTATAACGTATAACGTATAACGTATAACGTATAACGTATAACGTATAACGTATAACGTATAACGTATAACGTATAACGTATAACGTATAACGTATAACGTATAACGTATAACGTATAACGTATAACGTATAACGTATAACGTATAACGTATAACGTATAACGTATAACGTATAACGTATAACGTATAACGTATAACGTATAACGTATAACGTATAACGTATAACGTATAACGTATAACGTATAGGGTATAACGTATAACGTATAACGTATAACCTATAACGTATAACGTATAACGTATAACGTTTAACGTATAACGTATAACGTATAACGTATAACGTATAACGTATAACGTATAACGTATAACGTATAGGGTATAACGTATAACGTATAACGTATAACCTATAACGTATAACGTATAACGTATAACGTATAACGTATAACGTATAACGTATAACGTATAACGTATAACGTATAGCGTATAACGTATAACGTATAACGTATAACGTATAACGTATGACGTATAACGTATGACGTATAACGTATAACGTATAACGTACAACGTATAACGTATAACGTGTATCCTATAACGCATAACGTATAACGTATAACGTATAACGTATAACGTATAACGTATAACGTATAACGTATAACGTATAACGTATAACGTATAACGTATAACGTATAACGTACAACGTTTAACGTATAACGTATAACGAATAACGTATAACGTATATCGCATGACGTATAACGCATAACGTATAACGTATAACGTACAACGTATAACGTATAACGTATATCCTATTACGTATAACGTATAACGTATAACGTATAACGTATAACGTATAACGTATAACGTATAACGTATAACGCATAACGTATAACGTATAACGTATAACGGATAACGTATAACGTATAACGTAAAACGTATAACGTATAACGTACAACGTTTAACGTATAACGTATAACGTAGAACGTATAACATATAACGTGTAACGTATAACGTATGACGTATAACGTATAACGTACAACGTTTAACGTATAACGTATAACGTAGAACGTATAACGCAAAACGTATAACGTATAACGTATAACGTATAACGTGTAACGTATAACGTATAGCGTCTAACGTATAACGTATAACGTATAACGTATAACGTATAACGTATAACGTATAACGTATAACGTATAACGTATAACGTATAACGAATAACGTATAACGTATAACGTATAACGTATAACGTATAACGTATAACGTATAACGTATAACGTACAACGTTTAACGTATAACGTACAACGTATAACGCATAACGTATAACGTATAACGTATAACGTATAACGTATAACGTATAACGTATGACGTATAACGTATAACGTACAACGTTTAACGCATAACGTATAACGAATAACGTATAACGTATATCGCATGACGTATAACGCATAACGTATAACGTATAACGTATAACGTATAACGTATAACGTATAACGTATGACGTATAACGTATAACGTATAACGAATAACGTATAACGTATAACGAATAACGTATAACGTATAACGTATAACGTATAACGTATAACGTACAACGTATAACGTATAACGTATAACGTATAACGTATAACGTATAACGTATAACGTATAACGTATAACGTATAACGTATAACGTATAACGTATAACGTATAACGTATAACGTATAGCGTATAACGTATAACGTATAACGTATAACGTCCAACGTCTAACGTATAACGTATAACGTATAACGTATAACGTACAACGTATAACGTATAACGTATAACGTATAACGTAGAACGTATAACGTACAACGTATAACGTATAACGTATAACGTATAACGTGTAACGTATAACGTATAGCGTCTAACGTATAACGTATAACGTATAACGTATAACGTATAACGTATAACGTATAACGTATAACGTATAGCGTATAACGTACAACGTATAACGCATAACGTATAACGTACAACGTATAACGTATAACGTATAACGTATAGCGTATAACGTATAACGTATAACGTATAACGTATAACGTATAACGTATAACGTATAACGTATAACGTATAACGTATAACGTATAACGTATAACGTATAACGTATAACGTATAACGTATAACGTATAACGTATAACGTATAACGTATAACGTATAGCGTATAACGTATGACGTATAACGTATAACGTATAACGTATAACGTATAACGTATAACGTAGAACGTATAACGCAAAACGTATAACGTATAACGTATAACGTATAACGTGTAACGTATAACGTGTAACGTATAACGTATAGCGTATAACGTATAGCGTATAACGTATAACGTATAACGTATAACGTCCAACGTCTAACGTATAACGTATAACGTATAACGTATAACGTACAACGTATAACGTATAACGTATAACGTATAACGTATAACGTACAACGTATAACGTATAACGTATAACGTATAACGTATAACGTGTAACGTATAACGTATAGCGTCTAACGTATAACGTATAACGTATAACGTATAACGTATAACGTATAACGTATAACGTATAACGTATAGCGTATAACGTACAACGTATAACGTATAACGTATAACGTACAACGTATAACGTATAACGTATAACGTATAGCGTATAACGTATAACGTATAACGTATAACGTATAACGTATAACGTATAACGTATAACGTATAACGTATAACGTATAACGTATAACGTATAACGTATAACGTATAACGTATAACATATAGCGTATAACGTATAACGTATAACGATTAACGTAAAACGTATGACGTATTACATATTACGTATAACGTATAGCGTCTAACGTATAACGTACAACGTATAACGTATAACGTAGAACGTAAAACGTATATCGTATAACGTATAACGTATAACGTACAACGTATAACGTATAACGTATAACGTATAGCGTCTAACGTATAACGTATAACGTATAACGTATAACGTATAACGTATAACGTATTACGTATAACGTATAACGTATAACGTACAACGTATAACGTATAACGTATAACGTACAACGTATAACGTATAACGTACAACCTATAACGTGTAACGTATAACGTATAACGTATAACGTATAACGTATATCCTATAACGCATAACGTATAGTGTATAACGCATAACGTATACCGCATAACGTATAACGTATAACGCGTAACGTATAACGTGTAACGTATAACGTATAACGTATAACGCATAACGTATAACGTATAACGTATAACGTATAACGTATAACGTATAACGTATAACGTATAACGTATAACGTATAACGTATAGCGTATAACGTATAACGTATAACGTATAACGTATAACGTATGACGTACAACGTATAACGTATAACGTATAACGTATAACGTGTAACGTATAACGTATAGCGTCTAACGTATAACGTATAACGTATAACGTATAACGTATAACGTATAACGTATAACGTATAACGTATAACGTATAACGTATAACGTATAACGTATAACGTATAACGTATGAAGTATAACGTATAACGTATAATGTATAATGTATAACGTATAACGTATAACGTATAACGTATAACGTATAACGTATAACGTATAACGTATAACGTATAACATATGACGTATTACATATTACGTATAACGTATAACGTATAACGTATAACATATAACGTCTAACGTATAACGTATAACGTATAACGTATAACGTATAACGTATAACGTATAACGTATAACGCATAACGTATAACATATAACGTAGAACGTATAACATATAACGTATAACGTATAACGTATGACGTATAACGTATAACGTACAACGTTTAACGTATAACGTATAACGTAGAACGTATAACGTACAACGTATAACGTATAACGTATAACGTATAACGTGTAACGTATAACGTATAGCGTCTAACGTATAACGTATAACGTATAACGTATAACGTATAACGTATAACGTATAACGTGTAACGTATAACGTATAACGTATAACGTATAACGTATAACGTATAACGTATAACGTATAACGTATAACGTATAACGTATAACGTATAACGTATAACGTATAACGTATAGCGTATAACGTATAACGTATAACGTATAACGTATAACGTATAACGTATATCGTATAACGTATAACGTATAACGTATAACGTTTAACGTATAACGTATAACGTATAACGTATAACGTATAACGTATAACGTATAACGTATAACGTATAGGGTATAACGTATAACGTATAACGTATAACGTATAGGGTATAACGTATAACGTATAACGTATAACCTATAACGTATAACGTATAACGTATAACGTATAACGTATAACGTATAACGTATAACGTATAACGTATAACGTATAACGTATAACGTATAACGTATAACGTATAATGTATAACGTATGACGTATTACATATTACGTATAACGTATAACGTACAACGTATAACGTATAGGGTATAACGTATAACGTATAACGTATAACCTATAACGTATAACGTATAACGTATAACGTATAACGTATAACGTATAACGTATAACGTATAACGTATAACGTATAACGTATAACGTATAACGTATAACGTATAACGTATAACGTATAACGTATAACGTATAACGTATAACGTATAACGTATAACGTATAACGTATAACGTATAACGTATAACGTATAACGTATAACGTATAACGTATAACGTATAACGTATAACGTATAGCGTATAACGTATAACGTATAACGTATAACGTATAACGTATGACGTATAACGTATAACGTATAACGTATAACGTATAACGTATAACGTATAACGTATAACGTATAACGTATAACGTATAACGTACAACGTTTAACGTATAACGTATAACAAATAACGTATAACGTATATCGCATGACGTATAACGTATATCGTATAACGTATAACGTATAACGTATAACGTTTAACGTATAACGTATAACGTATAACGTATAACGTATAACGTATAACGTATAACGTATAACGTATAACGTATAACGTATAGGGTATAACGTATAACGTATAACGTATAACCTATAACGTATAACGTATAACGTATAACGTATAACGTATAACGTATAACGTATAACGTATAACGTATAACGTATAACGTATAACGTATAACGTATAACGTATAACGTATAACGTATAGCGTATAACGTATAACGTATAACGTATAACGTATAACGTATAACGTATAACGTATAACGTATAACGTATAACGTATGAAGTATAACGTATAACGTATAATGTATAATGTATAACGTATAACGTATAACGTATAACGTATAACGTATAACGTATAACGTATAACGTATAACGTATAACATATGACGTATTACATATATTATGTATAACGTATAACGTATAACGTATAACATATAACGTATAACGTACAACGTACAACGTACAACGTATAACGTATAACGTATAACGTATAACGTATAACGTATAACGTATAACGTATATCCTATAACGCATAACGTATAGCGCATAACGCATAACGTATACCGCATAACGTATAACGTATAACGTGTAACGTATAACGTGTAACGTATAACGTATAACGTATAACGTATAACGTATAACGTATAACGTATAACGTATAACGTATAACGTATAACGTATAACGTATAACGTATAACGTATAACGTATAACGTATAACGTATAGCGTATAACGTATAACGTATAACGTATAACGTATAACGTATGACGTATAACGTATAACGTATAACGTATAACGTATAACGTATAACGTATAACTTATAGCGTATAACGTATAACGTATAACGTATAACGTATAACGTATGACGTATAACGTATAACGTATAACGTACAACGTATAACGTATAACGTATATCCTATAACGCATAACGTATAACGTATAACGTATAACGTATAACGTATAACGTATAACGTATAACGTATAACGTATAACGTATAACGTACAACGTTTAACGTATAACGTATAACGTATATCGCATGACGTATAACGCATAACATATATCGTATAACGTACAACGTATAACGTATAACGTATATCCTATAACGCATAACGTATAACGTATAACGTTTAACGTATAACGTATAACGTATAACGTATAACGTATAACGTATAACGTATAACGTATAACGTATAACGTATAACGTATAACGTATAACGCATAGCGTATAACGTATAACGTATAACGTATAACGTATAACGTATGACGTATAACGTATGACGTATAACGTATAACGTATAACGTACAACGTATAACGTATAACGTATATCCTATAACGCATAACGTATAACGTATAACGTTTAACGTATAACGTATAACGTATAACGTATAACGTATAACGTATAACGTATAACGTATAACGTATAACGTATAACGTAGAACGTATAACGTATGACGTATAACGTATAACGTATAACGTAAGACGTATAACGCATGACGTATAACGCATAACATATAACGTATAACGTACAACGTATAAAGTATAACGTATATCCTATAACGCATAACGTATATCCTATAACGCATAACGTATAGCGTATAACGCATAACGTATACCGTATAACGTATAACGTATAACATGTAACGTATATCGTGTAACGTATAACGTATAACGTATAACGTATAACGTATAACGTATAACGTATAACGTATAACGTATAACGTATAACGTATAACGTATAGCGTATAACGTATAACGTATAACGTATAACGTATAACGTATAACGTATAATGTATAACGTATGACGTATTACATATTACGTATAACGTATAACGTACAACGTATAACGTATAGGGTATAACGTATAACGTATAACGTATAACCTATAACGTATAACGTATAACGTATAACGTATAACGTATAACGTATAACGTATAACGTATAACGTATAACGTATAACGTATAACGTATAACGTATAACGTATAACGTATAACGTATAACGTATAACGTATAACGTATAACGTATAACGTATAACGTATAACGTATAACGTATAACGTATAACGTATAACGTATAACGTATAACGTATAACGTATAACGTATAACGTATAGCGTATAACGTATAACGTATAACGTATAACGTATAACGTATAACGTATAGCGTATAACGTATAACGTATAACGTATAACGTATAACGTATGACGTACAACGTATAACGTATAACGTATAACGTATAACGTGTAACGTATAACGTATAGCGTCTAACGTATAACGTATAACGTATAACGTATAACGTATAACGTATAACGTATAACGTATAACGTATAACGTATAACGTATAACGTATAACGTATAACGTATAACGTATAACGTATAACGTATGAAGTATAACGTATAACGTATAATGTATAATGTATAACGTATAACGTATAACGTATAACGTATAACGTATAACGTATAACGTATAACGTATAACGTATAACGTATAACATATGACGTATTACATGTTATGTATAACGTATAACGTATAACGTATAACATATAACGTATAACGTACAACGTACAACGTATAACGTATAACGTATAACGTATAACGTATAACGTATAACGTATAACATATAACGTATATCCTATAACGCATAACGTATAGCGTATAACGCATAACGTATACCGCATAACGTATAACGTATAACGTGTAACGTATAACGTGTAACGTATAACGTATAACGTATAACGTATAACGTATAACGTATAACGTATAACGTATAACGTATAACGTATAACGTATAACGTATAACGTATAACGTATAACGTATAACGTATAACGTATAGCGTATAACGTATAACGTATAACGTATAACGTATAACGTATGACGTATAACGTATAACGTATAACGTATAACGTATAACGTATAACGTATAACGTATAGCGTATAACGTATAACGTATAACGTATAACGTATAACGTATGACGTATAACGTATAACGTATAACGTACAACGTATAACGTATAACGTATATCCTACAACGCATAACGTATAACGTATAACGTATAACGTATAACGTATAACGTATAACGTATAACGTATAACGTATACCGTATAACGTACAACGTTTAACGTATAACGTATAACGTATATCGCATGACGTATAACGCATAACATATATCGTATAACGTACAACGTATAACGTATAACGTATATCCTATAACGCATAACGTATAACGTATAACGTTTAACGTATAACGTATAACGTATAACGTATAACGTATAACGTATAACGTATAACGTATAACGTATAACGTATAACGTATAACGTATAACGTATAACGTATAGCGTATAACGTATAACGTATAACGTATAACGTATAACGTATGACGTATAACGTATGACGTATAACGTATAACGTATAACGTACAACGTATAACGTATAACGTATATCCTATAACGCATAACGTATAACGCATAACGTTTAACGTATAACGTATAACGTATAGCGTATAACGTATAACGTATAACGTATAACGTATAACGTATAACGTATAACGTATAACGTATAACGTATGACGTATAACGTATAACGTATAACGTAAGACGTATAACGCATGACGTATAACGCATAACATATAACGTATAACGTACAACGTATAAAGTATAACGTATATCCTATAACGCATAACGTATATCCTATAACGCATAACGTATAGCGTATAACGCATAACGTATACCGTATAACGTATAACGTATAACGTGTAACGTATATCGTGTAACGTATAACGTATAACGTATAACGTATAACGTATAACGTATAACGTATAACGTATAACGTATAACGTATAACGTATAACGTATAACGTATAGCGTATAACGTATAACGTATAACGTATAACGTATAACGTATAACGTATAATGTATAACGTATGACGTATTACATATTACGTATAACGTATAACGTATAACGTATAACGTATAACGTATAACGTATAACGTACAACGTACAACGTATAACGTATAACGTATAACGTATAACGTATAGCGTATAACGTATAACGTATAACGTACAACGTATAACGTATAACGTATATCCTATAACGCATAACGTATAACGTATAACGTATAACGTATAACGTATAACGTATAACGTATAACGTATAACGTATAACGTATAACGTATAACGTATAACGTATAACGTACAACGTTTAACGTATAACGTATAACAAATAACGTATAACGTATATCGCATGACGTATAACGCATAACGTATAACGTATATCGTATAACGTACAACGTATAACGTATAAAGTATAACGTATAGCGTCTAACGTATAACGTATAACGTATAACGTATAGCGTATAACGTATAACGTATAACGATTAACGTAAAATGTATGACGTATTACATATTACGTATAACGTATAGCGTCTAACGTATAACGTATAACGTATAACGTATAACGTATAACGTATAACGTATAACGTATAACGTATAACGTATAACGCATAACGTATAACACATAACGTAGAACGTATAACATATAACGTATAACGTATAACGTATGACGTATAACGTATAACGTACAACGTTTAACGTATAACGTATAACGTAGAACGTATAACGTACAACGTATAACGTATAACGTATAACGTATAACGTATAACGTGTAACGTATAACGTATAGCGTCTAACGTATAACGTATAACGTATAACGTATAACGTATAACGTATAACGTATAACGTATAACGTATAGCGTATAACGTATAACGTATAACGTATAACGTATGAAGTATAACGTATAACGTATAATGTATAATGTATAACGTATAACGTATAACGTATAACGTATAACGTATAACATATGACGTATTACATATTACGTATAACGTATAACGTATAACGTATAACGTATAACGTATAACGTATAACGTACAACGTACAACGTATAACGTATAACGTATAACGTATAACGTATAACGTATAACGTATAACGTATAACGTATAACGTATATCCTATAACGCATAACGTATAGTGTATAACGCATAACGTATACCGCATAACGTATAACGTATAACGCGTAACGTATAACGTGTAACGTATAACGTATAACGTATAACGCATAACGTATAACGTATAACGTATAACGTATAACGTATAACGTATAACGTATAGCGTATAACGTATAACGTATAACGTATAGCGTATAACGTATAACGTATAACGTATAACGTATAACGTATGACGTACAACGTATAACGTATAACGTATAACGTATAACGTGTAACGTATAACGTATAGCGTCTAACGTATAACGTATAACGTATAACGTATAACGTATAACGTATAACGTATAACGTATAACGTATAACGTATAACGTATAACGCATAACGTATAACGTATAACGTATAACGTATAACGTATAACGTATAACGTATAACGTATAACGTATAACGTATAACGTATAACATATGACGTATTACATATTACGTATAACGTATAACGTATAACGTATAACGTATAACGTATAACGTATAACGTACAACGTACAACGTATAACGTATAACGTATAACGTATAACGTATAACGTATAACGTATAACGTATAACGTATAACGTATATCCTATAACGCATAACGTATAGTGTATAACGCATAACGTATACCGCATAACGTATAACGTATAACGCGTAACGTATAACGTGTAACGTATAACGTATAACGTATAACGCATAACGTATAACGTATAACGTATAACGTATAACGTATAACGTATAACGTATAGCGTATAACGTATAACGTATAACGTATAGCGTATAACGTATAACGTATAACGTATAACGTATAACGTATGACGTACAACGTATAACGTATAACGTATAACGTATAACGTATAACGTGTAACGTATAACGTATAGCGTCTAACGTATAACGTATAACGTATAACGTATAACGTATAACGTATAACGTATAACGTATAACGTATAACGTATAACGTATAACGTATAACGTATAACGTATAACGTATGAAGTATAACGTATAACGTATAATGTATAATGTATAACGTATAACGTATAACGTATAACGTATAACGTATAACGTATAACGTATAACGTATAACGTATAACATATGACGTATTACATATTACGTATAACGTATAACGTATAACGTATAACATATAACGTCTAACGTATAACGTATAACGTATAACGTATAACGTATAACGTATAACGTATAACGTATAACGTATAACGCATAACGTATAACATATAACGTAGAACGTATAACATATAACGTATAACGTATAACGTATGACGTATAACGTATAACGTACAACGTTTAACGTATAACGTATAACGTAGAACGTATAACGTACAACGTATAACGTATAACGTATAACGTATAACGTGTAACGTATAACGTATAGCGTCTAACGTATAACGTATAACGTATAACGTATAACGTATAACGTATAACGTATAACGTGTAACGTATAACGTATAACGTATAACGTATAACGTATAACGTATAACGTATAACGTATAACGTATAACGTATAACATATGACGTATTACATATTACGTATAACGTATAACGTATAACGTATAACGTATAACGTATAACGTATAACGTACAACGTACAACGTATAACGTATAACGTATAACGTATAACGTATAACGTATAACGTATATCCTATAACGCATAACGTATATCCTATAACGCATAACGTATAGCGTATAACGCATAACGTATACCGTATAACGTATAACGTATAACGTGTAACGTATATCGTGTAACGTATAACGTATAACGTATAACGTATAACGTATAACGTATAACGTATAACGTATAACGTATAACGTATAACGTATAACGTATAGCGTATAACGTATAACGTATAACGTATAACGTATAACGTATAACGTATAATGTATAACGTATGACGTATTACATATTACGTATAACGTATAACGTATAACGTATAACGTATAACGTATAACGTATAACGTACAACGTACAACGTATAACGTATAACGTATAACGTATAACGTATAGCGTATAACGTATAACGTATAACGTACAACGTATAACGTATAACGTATATCCTATAACGCATAACGTATAACGTATAACGTATAACGTATAACGTATAACGTATAACGTATAACGTATAACGTATAACGTATAACGTATAACGTATAACGTATAACGTACAACGTTTAACGTATAACGTATAACAAATAACGTATAACGTATATCGCATGACGTATAACGCATAACGTATAACGTATATCGTATAACGTACAACGTATAACGTATAAAGTATAACGTATAGCGTCTAACGTATAACGTATAACGTATAACGTATAGCGTATAACGTATAACGTATAACGATTAACGTAAAATGTATGACGTATTACATATTACGTATAACGTATAGCGTCTAACGTATAACGTATAACGTATAACGTATAACGTATAACGTATAACGTATAACGTATAACGTATAACGTATAACGCATAACGTATAACATATAACGTAGAACGTATAACATATAACGTATAACGTATAACGTATGACGTATAACGTATAACGTACAACGTTTAACGTATAACGTATAACGTAGAACGTATAACGTACAACGTATAACGTATAACGTATAACGTATAACGTATAACGTGTAACGTATAACGTATAGCGTCTAACGTATAACGTATAACGTATAACGTATAACGTATAACGTATAACGTATAACGTATAACGTATAGCGTATAACGTATAACGTATAACGTATAACGTATGAAGTATAACGTATAACGTATAATGTATAATGTATAACGTATAACGTATAACGTATAACGTATAACGTATAACATATGACGTATTACATATTACGTATAACGTATAACGTATAACGTATAACGTATAACGTATAACGTATAACGTACAACGTACAACGTATAACGTATAACGTATAACGTATAACGTATAACGTATAACGTATAACGTATAACGTATAACGTATAACGTATAACGTATATCCTATAACGCATAACGTATAGTGTATAACGCATAACGTATACCGCATAACGTATAACGTATTAACGCGTAACGTATAACGTGTAACGTATAACGTATAACGTATAACGCATAACGTATAACGTATAACGTATAACGTATAACGTATAACGTATAACGTATAACGTATAACGTATAACGTATAACGTATAGCGTATAACGTATAACGTATAACGTATAACGTATAACGTATGACGTACAACGTATAACGTATAACGTATAACGTATAACGTGTAACGTATAACGTATAGCGTCTAACGTATAACGTATAACGTATAACGTATAACGTATAACGTATAACGTATAACGTATAACGTATAACGTATAACGTATAACGTATAACGTATAACGTATAACGTATGAAGTATAACGTATAACGTATAATGTATAATGTATAACGTATAACGTATAACGTATAACGTATAACGTATAACGTATAACGTATAACGTATAACGTATAACATATGACGTATTACATATTACGTATAACGTATAACGTATAACGTATAACATATAACGTCTAACGTATAACGTATAACGTATAACGTATAACGTATAACGTATAACGTATAACGTATAACGTATAACGCATAACGTATAACATATAACGTAGAACGTATAACATATAACGTATAACGTATAACGTATGACGTATAACGTATAACGTACAACGTTTAACGTATAACGTATAACGTAGAACGTATAACGTACAACGTATAACGTATAACGTATAACGTATAACGTGTAACGTATAACGTATAGCGTCTAACGTATAACGTATAACGTATAACGTATAACGTATAACGTATAACGTATAACGTGTAACGTATAACGTATAACGTATAGCGTATAACGTATAACGTATAACGTATAACGTATAACGTATAACGTATAACGTATAACGTATAACGTATAACGTATAACGTATAGCGTATAACGTATAACGTATAACGTATAACGTATAACGTATGACGTACAACGTATAACGTATAACGTATAACGTATAACGTGTAACGTATAACGTATAGCGTCTAACGTATAACGTATAACGTATAACGTATAACGTATAACGTATAACGTATAACGTATAACGTATAACGTATAACGTATAACGTATAACGTATAACGTATAACGTATAACGTATGAAGTATAACGTATAACGTATAATGTATAATGTATAACGTATAACGTATAACGTATAACGTATAACGTATAACGTATAACGTATAATGTATAACGTATAACATATGACGTATTACATATATTATGTATAACGTATAACGTATAACGTATAACATATAACGTATAACGTACAACGTACAACGTATAACGTATAACGTATAACGTATAACGTATAACGTATAACGTATAACGTATAACGTATATCCTATAACGCATAACGTATAGCGTATAACGCATAACGTATACCGCATAACGTATAACGTATAACGTGTACCGTATAACGTGTAACGTATAACGTATAACGTATAACGTATAACGTATAACATATAACGTATAACGTATAACGTATAACGTATAACGTATAACGTATAACGTATAACGTATAACGTATAACGTATAACGTATAGCGTATAACGTATAACGTATAACGTATAACGTATAACGTATGACGTATAACGTATAACGTATAACGTATAACGTATAACGTATAACGTATAACGTATAACGTATAGCGTATAACGTATAACGTATAACGTATAACGTATAACGTATGACGTATAACGTATAACGTATAACGTACAACGTATAACTTATAACGTATATCCTATAACGCATAACGTATAACGTATAACGTATAACGTATAACGTATAACGTATAACGTATAACGTATAACGTATAACGTATAACGTATACCGTATAACGTACAACGTTTAACGTATAACGTATAACGTATATCGCATGACGTATAACGCATAACATATATCGTATAACGTACAACGTATAACGTATAACGTATATCCTATAACGCATAACGTATAACGTATAACGTTTAACGTATAACGTATAACGTATAACGTATAACGTATAACGTATAACGTATAACGTATAACGTATAACGTATAACGTATAACGTATAACGTATAACGTATAGCGTATAACGTATAACGTATAACGTATAACGTATAACGTATGACGTATAACGTATGACGTATAACGTATAACGTATAACGTACAACGTATAACGTATAACGTATATCCTATAACGCATAACGTATAACGTATAACGTTTAACGTATAACGTATAACGTATAACGTATAACGTATAACGTATAACGTATAACGTATAACGTATAACGTATAACGTATAACGTATAACGTATAACGTATAACGTAGAACGTATAACGTATGACGTATAACGTATAACGTATAACGTAAGACGTATAACGCATGACGTATAACGCATAACATATAACGTATAACGTACAACGTATAAATTATAACGTATATCCTATAACGCATAACGTATATCCTATAACGCATAACGTATAGCGTATAACGCATAACGTATACCGTATAACGTATAACGTATAACGTGTAACGTATATCGTGTAACGTATAACGTATAACGTATAACGTATAACGTATAACGTATAACGTATAACGTATAGCGTATAACGTATAACGTATAACGTATAACGTATAACGTATGACGTACAACGTATAACGTATAACGTATAACGTATAACGTGTAACGTATAACGTATAGCGTCTAACGTATAACGTATAACGTATAACGTATAACGTATAACGTATAACGTATAACGTATAACGTATAACGTATAACGTATAACGTATAACGTATAACGTATAACGTATAACGTATGAAGTATAACGTATAACGTATAATGTATAATGTATAACGTATAACGTATAACGTATAACGTATAACGTATAACGTATAACGTATAACGTATAACGTATAACATATGACGTATTACATATATTATGTATAACGTATAACGTATAACGTATAACATATAACGTATAACGTACAACGTACAACGTATAACGTATAACGTATAACGTATAACGTATAACGTATAACGTATAACGTATAACGTATATCCTATAACGCATAACGTATAGCGTATAACGCATAACGTATAC
This sequence comes from Ptiloglossa arizonensis, assembly GCF_051014685.1. Taxonomy (NCBI): domain Eukaryota; kingdom Metazoa; phylum Arthropoda; class Insecta; order Hymenoptera; family Colletidae; genus Ptiloglossa; species Ptiloglossa arizonensis. Next base: position 264,378 of record NW_027478761.1, on the reverse strand, counting down.
CGCATAACGTATAACGTATAACGTGTACCGTATAACGTGTAACGTATAACGTATAACGTATAACGTATAACGTATAACGTATAACGTATAACGTATAACGTATAACGTATAACGTATAACGTATAACGTATAACGTATAACGTATAACGTATAACGTATAGCGTATAACGTATAACGTATAACGTATAACGTATAACGTATGACGTATAACGTATAACGTATAACGTATAACGTATAACGTATAACGTATAACGTATAGCGTATAACGTATAACGTATAACGTATAACGTATAACGTATGACGTATAACGTATAACGTATAACGTACAACGTATAACGTATAACGTATATCCTATAACGCATAACGTATAACGTATAACGTATAACGTATAACGTATAACGTATAACGTATAACGTATAACGTATACCGTATAACGTACAACGTTTAACGTATAACGTATAACGTATATCGCATGACGTATAACGCATAACATATATCGTATAACGTACAACGTATAACGTATAACGTATATCCTATAACGCATAACGTATAACGTATAACGTTTAACGTATAACGTATAACGTATAACGTATAACGTATAACGTATAACGTATAACGTATAACGTATAACGTATAACGTATAACGTATAACGTATAGCGTATAACGTATAACGTATAACGTATAACGTATAACGTATGACGTATAACGTATGACGTATAACGTATAACGTATAACGTACAACGTATAACGTATAACGTATATCCTATAACGCATAACGTATAACGTATAACGTTTAACGTATAACGTATAACGTATAACGTATAACGTATAACGTATAACGTATAACGTATAACGTATAACGTAGAACGTATAACGTATGACGTATAACGTATAACGTATAACGTAAGACGTATAACGCATGACGTATAACGCATAACATATAACGTATAACGTACAACGTATAAATTATAACGTATATCCTATAACGCATAACGTATATCCTATAACGCATAACGTATAGCGTATAACGCATAACGTATACCGTATAACGTATAACGTATAACGTGTAACGTATATCGTGTAACGTATAACGTATAACGTATAACGTATAACGTATAACGTATAACGTATAACGTATAACGTATAACGTATAACGTATAACGTATAGCGTATAACGTATAACGTATAACGTATAACGTATAACGTATAACGTATAATGTATAACGTATGACGTATTACATATTACGTATAACGTATAACGTATAACGTATAACGTATAACGTATAACGTATAACGTATAACGTACAACGTACAACGTATAACGTATAACGTATAACGTATAACGTATAGCGTATAACGTAGAACGTATAACGTACAACGTATAACGTATAACGTATAACGTATAACGTATAACATATAACGTATAACGTATAACGTTTGACGTATAACGTATAACGTACAACGTATAACGTATAGGGTATAACGTATAACGTATAACGTATAACCTATAACGTATAACGTATAACGTATAACGTATAACGTATAACGTATAACGTATAACGTATAACGTATAACGTATAACGTATAACGTATAACGTATAACGTATAACGTATAACGTATAACGTATAACGTATAACGTATAACGTATAACGTATAACGTATAACGTATAACGTATAACGTATAACGTATAACGTATAACGTATAACGTATAGCGTATAACGTATAACGTATAACGATTAACGTAAAACGTATGACGTATTACATATTACGTATAACGTATAGCGTCTAACGTATAACGTACAACGTATAACGTATAACGTAGAACGTATAACGTATAACGTATAACGTATAACGCATAACGTATAACGTATAACGTACAACGTATAACGTATAACGTATATCCTATTACGTATAACGTATAACGTATAACGTATAACGTATAACGTATAACGTATAACGTATAACGTATAACGTATAACGTATAACGTATAACGTATAACGTATAACGTATAACGCATAACGTATAACGTATAACGTATAACGTATAACGTATAACGTATAACGTATAACGTATACCGTATAACGTATAACGTATAACGTGTAACGTATAACGTGTAACGTATAACGTATAACGTATAACGTATAACGTATAACGTATAACGTATAACGTATAACGTATAACGTATAACGTATAACGTATAACGTATAGCGTATAACGTATAACGTATAACGTACAACGTATAACGTATAACGTATATCCTATAACGCATAACGTATAACGTATAACGTATAACGTATAACGTATAACGTATAACGTATAACGTATAACGTATAACGTATAACGCATAACGTATAACGTATAACGTATAACGTATAACGTATAACGTATGACGCATAACGTATAACGTATCACGTATAACGTATAACGTATAACGTATAACGTACAACGTTTAACGTATAACGTATAACGTAGAACGTATAACGTATAACCTATAACGTATTACGTATAACGTATAACGTATAACGTATAACGTATAACGTATAACGTATAACGTATAACGTATAACGTATAACGCATAACGTATAACGTATAACGTATAACGTATAACGTGTAACGTATAACGTATAGCATCTAACGTATAACGTATAACGTATAACGTATAACGTATAACGTATAACGTATAACGTATAACGTATAACGTAGAACGTATAACATATAACGTGTAACGTATAACGTATGACGTATAACGTATAACGTACAACGTTTAACGTATAACGTATAACGTAGAACGTATAACGCAAAACGTATAACGTATAACGTATAACGTATAACGTGTAACGTATAACGTATAGCATCTAACGTATAACGTATAACGTATAACGTATAACGTATAACGTATAACGTATAACGTATAACGTATAACGTATAACGTATAACGTATAACGTATAACGTATAACGTATAACGTATAACGTATAACGTATAACGTATAACGTATAACGTATAACGTATAACGTACAACGTTTAACGTATAACGTACAACGTATAACGCATAACGTATAACGTATAACGTATAACGTATAACGTATAACGTATGACGTATAACGTATAACGTACAACGTTTAACGTATAACCTATAACGTATAACGTATAACGTATAACGTTTAACGTATAACGTATAACGTATAACGTATAACGTATAACGTATAACGTATAACGTATAACGTATAACGTATAGGGTATAACGTATAACGTATAACGTATAACCTATAACGTATAACGTATAACGTATAACGTATAACGTATAACGTATAACGTATAACGTATAACGTATAACGTATAGCGTATAACGTATAACGTATAACGTATAACGTATAACGCATGACGTATAACGTATGACGTATAACGTATAACATATAACGTACAACGTATAACGTATAACGTGTATCCTATAACGCATAACGTATAACGTATAACGTATAACGTATAACGTATAACGTATAACGTATAACGTATAACGTATAACGTATAACGTATAACGTATAACGTACAACGTTTAACGTATAACGTATAACGAATAACGTATAACGTATATCGCATGACGTATAACGCATAACGTATAACGTATAACGTACAACGTATAACGTATAACGTATATCCTATTACGTATAACGTATAACGTATAACGTATAACGTATAACGTATAACGTATAACGTATAACGTATAACGTATAACGTATAACGTATAACGTATAACGTATAACGCATAACGTATAACGTATAACGTATAACGTATAACGTATAACGTATAACGTATAACGTATACCGTATAACGTATAACGTATAACGTGTAACGTATAACGTGTAACGTATAACGTATAACGTATAACGTATAACGTATAACGTATAACGTATAACGTATAACGTATAACGTATAACGTATAACGTATAACGTATAGCGTATAACGTATAACGTATAACGTACAACGTATAACGTATAACGTATATCCTATAACGCATAACGTATAACGTATAACGTATAACGTATAACGTATAACGTATAAGGTATAACGTATAACGTATAACGTATAACGCATAACGTATAACGTATAACGTATAACGTATAACGTATAACGTATGACGCATAACGTATAACGTATCACGTATAACGTATAACGTATAACGTATAACGTACAACGTTTAACGTATAACGTATAACGTAGAACGTATAACGTATAACCTATAACGTATTACGTATAACGTATAACGTATAACGTATAACGTATAACGTATAACGTATAACGTATAACGTATAACGCATAACGTATAACGTATAACGTATAACGTATAACGTATAACGTATAACGTAAAACGTATAACGTATAACGTACAACGTTTAACGTATAACGTATAACGTAGAACGTATAACATATAACGTGTAACGTATAACGTATGACGTATAACGTATAACGTACAACGTTTAACGTATAACGTATAACGTAGAACGTATAACGCAAAACGTATAACGTATAACGTGTAACGTATAACGTGTAACGTGTAACGTATAAAGTATAGCGTCTAACGTATAACGTATAACGTATAACGTATAACGTATAACGTATAACGTATAACGTATAACGTATAACGTATAACGTATAACGTATAACGTATAACGTATAACGTATAACGTATAACGTATAACGTATAACGTATAACGTATAACGTATAACGTATAACGTATAACGTATAACGTACAACGTTTAACGTATAACGTACAACGTATAACGCATAACGTATAACGTATAACGTATAACGTATAACGTATAACGTATGACGTATAACGTATAACGTACAACGTTTAACGCATAACGTATAACGAATAACGTATAACGTATATCGCATGACGTATAACGCATAACGTATAACGTATAACGTATAACGTATAACGTATAACGTATAACGTATGACGTATAACGTATAACGTATAACGAATAACGTATAACGTATAACGAATAACGTATAACGTATAACGTATAACGTATAACGTATAACGTATAACGTACAACGTATAACGTATAACGTATAACGTATAACGTATAACGTATAACGTATAACGTATAACGTATAACGTATAACGTATAACGTTTGACGTATAACGTATAACGTACAACGTATAACGTATAGGGTATAACGTATAACGTATAACGTATAACGTATAACGTATAACGTATAACGTATAACGTACAAGGTATAACGTATAACGTAGAACGTATAACGTATAACGTATAACGTATAACGTATGACGTATAACGTATAATGTACAACGTTTAACGTATAACGTATGACGTATAACGTAGAACGTATAACGTACAACGTATAACGTATAACGTATAACGTATAACGTATAACGTATAACGTATAACGTATATCGCATAACGTATAACGTATAACGTATAACGTATAACGTACAACCTATAACGTGTAACGTATAACGTATAACGTATAACCTATAACGTATAACGTATAACGTATAACGTATAACGTATAACGTATAACGTATGACGCATAACGTATAACGTAGAAACGTATAACGTATAACGTATAACGTATAACGTACAACGTATAACGTATAACGTATAACGTATAACGTACAACGTACAACGTATAACGTATAACGTATAACGTACAACGTATAACGTACAACGTATAACGTATAACGTATAACGTATAACGTATAACGTATAACGTATAACGTATAACGTATATCGTATAACGTATAACGTATAACGTATAACGTTTAACGTATAACGTATAACGTATAACGTATAACGTATAACGTATAACGTATAACGTATAACGTATAGGGTATAACGTATAACGTATAACGTATAACCTATAACGTATAACGTATAACGTATAACGTATAACGTATAACGTATAACGTATAACGTATAACGTATAACGTATAACGTATAACGTATAACGTATAACGTATAACGTATAACGTATAACGTATAACGTATAACGTATAACGTATAACGTATAACGTATAACGTATAACGTATAACGAATAACGTATAACGTATAACGTATAACGTATAACGTATAGGGTATAACGTATAACGTATAACGTATAACCTATAACGTATAACGTATAACGTATAACGTTTAACGTATAACGTATAACGTATAACGTATAACGTATAACGTATAACGTATAGCGTATAACGTATAACGTATAACGATTAACGTAAAACGTATGACGTATAACGTATAACGTATAACGTATAACGTATGACGCATAACGTATAACGTATCACGTATAACGTATAACGTATAACGTATAACGTACAACGTTTAACGTATAACGTATAACGTATAACCTATAACGTATTACGTATAACGTATAACGTATAACGTATAACGTATAACGTATAACGTATAACGTATAACGTATAACGTATAACGCATAACGTATAACGTATAACGTATAACGTATAACGTATAACGTATAACGTAAAACGTATAACGTATAACGTACAACGTTTAACGTATAACGTATAACGTAGAACGTATAACATATAACGTGTAACGTATAACGTATGACGTATAACGTATAACGTACAACGTTTAACGTATAACGTATAACGTAGAACGTATAACGCAAAACGTATAACGTATAACGTATAACGTATAACGTGTAACGTATAACGTATAGCATCTAACGTATAACGTATAACGTATAACGTATAACGTATAACGTATAACGTATAACGTATAACGTATAACGTATAACGTATAACGTATAACGTATAACGTATAACGTATAACGTATAACGTATAACGTATAACGTATAACGTATAACGTATAACGTATAACGTATAACGTACAACGTTTAACGTATAACGTACAACGTATAACGCATAACGTATAACGTATAACGTATAACGTATAACGTATAACGTATGACGTATAACGTATAACGTATAACGTATAACGTATAACGTATAACGTATAACGTATAACGTATAGCGTATAACGTATAACGTATAACGTATAACGTATAACGTATGACGTATAACGTATGACGTATAACGTATAACATATAACGTACAACGTATAACGTATAACGTGTATCCTATAACGCATAACGTATAACGTATAACGTATAACGTATAACGTATAACGTATAACGTATAACGTATAACGTATAACGTATAACGTATAACGTATAACGTACAACGTTTAACGTATAACGTATAACGAATAACGTATAACGTATATCGCATGACGTATAACGCATAACGTATAACGTATAACGTACAACGTATAACGTATAACGTATATCCTATTACGTATAACGTATAACGTATAACGTATAACGTATAACGTATAACGTATAACGTATAACGTATAACGTATAACGTATAACGTATAACGTATAACGCATAACGTATAACGTATAACGTATAACGTATAACGTATAACGTATAACGTATAACGTATACCGTATAACGTATAACGTATAACGTGTAACGTATAACGTGTAACGTATAACGTATAACGTATAACGTATAACGTATAACGTATAACGTATAACGTATAACGTATAACGTATAACGTATAACGTATAACGTATAGCGTATAACGTATAACGTATAACGTACAACGTATAACGTATAACGTATATCCTATAACGCATAACGTATAACGTATAACGTATAACGTATAACGTATAACGTATAAGGTATAACGTATAACGTATAACGTATAACGCATAACGTATAACGTATAACGTATAACGTATAACGTATAACGTATGACGCATAACGTATAACGTATCACGTATAACGTATAACGTATAACGTATAACGTACAACGTTTAACGTATAACGTATAACGTAGAACGTATAACGTATAACCTATAACGTATTACGTATAACGTATAACGTATAACGTATAACGTATAACGTATAACGTATAACGTATAACGTATAACGCATAACGTATAACGTATAACGTATAACGTATAACGTATAACGTATAACGTAAAACGTATAACGTATAACGTACAACGTTTAACGTATAACGTATAACGTAGAACGTATAACATATAACGTGTAACGTATAACGTATGACGTATAACGTATAACGTACAACGTTTAACGTATAACGTATAACGTAGAACGTATAACGCAAAACGTATAACGTATAACGTGTAACGTATAACGTGTAACGTATAACGTATAGCGTCTAACGTATAACGTATAACGTATAACGTATAACGTATAACGTATAACGTATAACGTATAACGTATAACGTATAACGTATAACGTATAACGTATAACGTATAACGTATAACGTATAACGTATAACGTATAACGTATAACGTACAACGTTTAACGTATAACGTACAACGTATAACGCATAACGTATAACGTATAACGTATAACGTATAACGTATAACGTATGACGTATAACGTATAACGTACAACGTTTAACGCATAACGTATAACGAATAACGTATAACGTATATCGCATGACGTATAACGCATAACGTATAACGTATAACGTATAACGTATAACGTATAACGTATAACGTATGACGTATAACGTATAACGTATAACGAATAACGTATAACGTATAACGAATAACGTATAACGTATAACGTATAACGTATAACGTATAACGTATAACGTACAACGTATAACGTATAACGTATAACGTATAACGTATAACGTATAACGTATAACGTATAACGTATAACGTATAACGTATAACGTTTGACGTATAACGTATAACGTACAACGTATAACGTATAGGGTATAACGTATAACGTATAACGTATAACGTATAACGTATAACGTATAACGTATAACGTACAAGGTATAACGTATAACGTATAACGTATAACGTATAACGTATAACGTATAACGTATGACGTATAACGTATAATGTACAACGTTTAACGTATAACGTATGACGTATAACGTAGAACGTATAACGTACAACGTATAACGTATAACGTATAACGTATAACGTATAACGTATAACGTATAACGTATAACGCATAACGTATAACGTATAACGTATAACGTATAACGTACAACCTATAACGTGTAACGTATAACGTATAACGTATAACCTATAACGTATAACGTATAACGTATAACGTATAACGTATAACGTATAACGTATGACGCATAACGTATAACGTAGAAACGTATAACGTATAACGTATAACGTATAACGTACAACGTATAACGTATAACGTATAACGTATAACGTACAACGTACAACGTATAACGTATAACGTATAACGTACAACGTATAACGTATAACGTATAACGTATAACGTATAACGTATAACGTATAACGTATAACGTATAACGTATAACGTATATCGTATAACGTATAACGTATAACGTATAACGTTTAACGTATAACGTATAACGTATAACGTATAACGTATAACGTATAACGTATAACGTATAACGTATAGGGTATAACGTATAACGTATAACGTATAACCTATAACGTATAACGTATAACGTATAACGTATAACGTATAACGTACAACGTATAACGTATAACGTATAACGTATAACGTATAACGTATAACGTATAACGTATAACGTATAACGTATAACGTATAACGTATAACGTATAACGTATAACGTATAACGTATAACGTATAACGTATAACGTATAACGTATAACGTATAACGTATAACGTATAACGTATAACGTATAACGTATAGGGTATAACGTATAACGTATAACGTATAACCTATAACGTATAACGTATAACGTATAACGTTTAACGTATAACGTATAACGTATAACGTATAACGTATAACGTATAACGTATAACGTATAACGTATAGGGTATAACGTATAACGTATAACGTATAACCTATAACGTATAACGTATAACGTATAACGTATAACGTATAACGTATAACGTATAACGTATAACGTATAACGTATAGCGTATAACGTATAACGTATAACGTATAACGTATAACGTATGACGTATAACGTATGACGTATAACGTATAACGTATAACGTACAACGTATAACGTATAACGTGTATCCTATAACGCATAACGTATAACGTATAACGTATAACGTATAACGTATAACGTATAACGTATATCGCATGACGTATAACGCATAACGTATAACGTATAACGTACAACGTATAACGTATAACGTATATCCTATTACGTATAACGTATAACGTATAAGGTATAACGTATAACGTATAACGTATAACCTATAACCTATAACGTATAACGTATAACGTATAACGTATAACGTATAACGTATAACGTATAACGTATAACGTATAACGTATAGCGTATAACGTATAACGTATAACGTATAACGTATAACGTATGACGTATAACGTATGACGTATAAGGTATAACGTATAACGTACAACGTATAACGTATAACGTGTATCCTATAACGCATAACGTATAACGTATAACGTATAACGTATAGCGTATAACGTATAACGTATAACGTATAACGTATAACGTATGACGTATAACGTATGACGTATAACGTATAACGTATAACGTACAACGTATAACGTATAACGTGTATCCTATAACGCATAACGTATAACGTATAACGTGTAACGTATAACGTGTAACGTATAACGTATAACGTATAACGTATAACGTATAACGTATAACGTATAACGTATAACGTATAACGTATAACGTATAACGTATAACGTATAGCGTATAACGTATAACGTATAACGTACAACGTATAACGTATAACGTATATCCTATAACGCATAACGTATAACGTATAACGTATAACGTATAACGTATAACGTATAAGGTATAACGTATAACGTATAACGTATAACGCATAACGTATAACGTATAACGTATAACGTATAACGTATAACGTATGACGCATAACGTATAACGTATCACGTATAACGTATAACGTATAACGTATAACGTACAACGTTTAACGTATAACGTATAACGTAGAACGTATAACGTATAACCTATAACGTATTACGTATAACGTATAACGTATAACGTATAACGTATAACGTATAACGTATAACGTATAACGTATAACGCATAACGTATAACGTATAACGTATAACGTATAACGTATAACGTATAACGTAAAACGTATAACGTATAACGTACAACGTTTAACGTATAACGTATAACGTAGAACGTATAACATATAACGTGTAACGTATAACGTATGACGTATAACGTATAACGTACAACGTTTAACGTATAACGTATAACGTAGAACGTATAACGCAAAACGTATAACGTATAACGTGTAACGTATAACGTGTAACGTATAACGTATAGCGTCTAACGTATAACGTATAACGTATAACGTATAACGTATAACGTATAACGTATAACGTATAACGTATAACGTATAACGTATAACGTATAACGTATAACGTATAACGTATAACGTATAACGTATAACGTATAACGTATAACGTATAACGTATAACGTATAACGTATAACGTATAACGTACAACGTTTAACGTATAACGTACAACGTATAACGCATAACGTATAACGTATAACGTATAACGTATAACGTATAACGTATGACGTATAACGTATAACGTACAACGTTTAACGCATAACGTATAACGAATAACGTATAACGTATATCGCATGACGTATAACGCATAACGTATAACGTATAACGTATAACGTATAACGTATAACGTATAACGTATGACGTATAACGTATAACGTATAACGAATAACGTATAACGTATAACGAATAACGTATAACGTATAACGTATAACGTATAACGTATAACGTATAACGTACAACGTATAACGTATAACGTATAACGTATAACGTATAACGTATAACGTATAACGTATAACGTATAACGTATAACGTATAACGTTTAACGTATAACGTATAACGTACAACGTATAACGTATAGGGTATAACGTATAACGTATAACGTATAACGTATAACGTATAACGTATAACGTATAACGTACAAGGTATAACGTATAACGTAGAACGTATAACGTATAACGTATAACGTATAACGTATGACGTATAACGTATAATGTACAACGTTTAACGTATAACGTATGACGTATAACGTAGAACGTATAACGTACAACGTATAACGTATAACGTATAACGTATAACGTATAACGTATAACTTATAACGTATAACGCATAACGTATAACGTATAACGTATAACGTATAACGTACAACCTATAACGTGTAACGTATAACGTATAACGTATAACCTATAACGTATAACGTATAACGTATAACGTATAACGTATAACGTATAACGTATGACGCATAACGTATAACGTAGAAACGTATAACGTATAACGTATAACGTATAACGTATAACGTACAACGTATAACGTATAACGTATAACGTATAACGTATAACGTATAACGTATAACGTATAACGTATAACGTATAACGTATAACGTATAACGTATAGCGTATAACGTATAACGTATAACGTATAACGTATAACGTATGACGTATAACGTATGACGTATAACGTATAACGTATAACGTACAACGTATAACGTATAACGTGTATCCTATAACGCATAACGTATAACGTATAACGTATAACGTATATCGTATAACGTATAACGTATAACGTATAACGTTTAACGTATAACGTATAACGTATAACGTATAACGTATAACGTATAACGTATAACGTATAACGTATAGGGTATAACGTATAACGTATAACGTATAACCTATAACGTATAACGTATAACGTATAACGTATAACGTATAACGTATAACGTATAACGTATAACGTATAACGTATAACGTATAACGTATAACGTATAACGTATAACGTATAACGTATAACGTATAACGTATAACGTATAACGTATAACGTATAACGTATAACGTATAACGTATAACGTATAACGTATAACGTATAACGTATAACGTATAACGTATAACGTATAACGTATAACGTATAACGTATAGGGTATAACGTATAACGTATAACGTATAACCTATAACGTATAACGTATAACGTATAACGTTTAACGTATAACGTATAACGTATAACGTATAACGTATAACGTATAACGTATAACGTATAACGTATAACGTATAACGTATAACGTATAGCGTATAACGTATAACGTATAACGTATAACGTATAACGTATGACGTATAACGTATGACGTATAACGTATAACGTATAACGTACAACGTATAACGTATAACGTGTATCCTATAACGCATAACGTATAACGTATAACGTATAACGTATAACGTATAACGTATAACGTATAACGTATAACGTATAACGTATAACGTATAACGTATAACGTATAACGTACAACGTTTAACGTATAACGTATAACGAATAACGTATAACGTATATCGCATGACGTATAACGCATAACGTATAACGTACAACGTATAACGTATAACGTATATCCTATTACGTATAACGTATAACGTATAACGTATAACGTATAACGTATAACGTATAACGTATAACGTATAACGTATAACGCATAACGTATAACGTTTAACGTATAACGTATAACGTATAACGTATAACGCATAACGTATAACGTATAACGTATAACGGATAACGTATAACGTATAACGTAAAACGTATAACGTATAACGTACAACGTTTAACGTATAACGTATAACGTAGAACGTATAACATATAACGTGTAACGTATAACGTATGACGTATAACGTATAACGTACAACGTTTAACGTATAACGTATAACGTAGAACGTATAACGCAAAACGTATAACGTATAACGTATAACGTATAACGTGTAACGTATAACGTATAGCGTCTAACGTATAACGTATAACGTATAACGTATAACGTATAACGTATAACGTATAACGTATAACGTATAACGTATAACGTATAACGAATAACGTATAACGTATAACGTATAACGTATAACGTATAACGTATAACGTATAACGTATAACGTACAACGTTTAACGTATAACGTACAACGTATAACGCATAACGTATAACGTATAACGTATAACGTATAACGTATAACGTATAACGTATGACGTATAACGTATAACGTACAACGTTTAACGCATAACGTATAACGAATAACGTATAACGTATATCGCATGACGTATAACGCATAACGTATAACGTATAACGTATAACGTATAACGTATAACGTATAACGTATGACGTATAACGTATAACGTATAACGAATAACGTATAACGTATAACGAATAACGTATAACGTATAACGTATAACGTATAACGTATAACGTACAACGTATAACGTATAACGTATAACGTATAACGTATAACGTATAACGTATAACGTATAACGTATAACGTATAACGTATAACGTATAACGTATAACGTATAACGTATAACGTATAGCGTATAACGTATAACGTATAACGTATAACGTCCAACGTCTAACGTATAACGTATAACGTATAACGTATAACGTACAACGTATAACGTATAACGTATAACGTATAACGTAGAACGTATAACGTACAACGTATAACGTATAACGTATAACGTATAACGTGTAACGTATAACGTATAGCGTCTAACGTATAACGTATAACGTATAACGTATAACGTATAACGTATAACGTATAACGTATAACGTATAGCGTATAACGTACAACGTATAACGTATAACGTATAACGTACAACGTATAACGTATAACGTATAACGTATAGCGTATAACGTATAACGTATAACGTATAACGTATAACGTAGAACGTATAAAGCAAAACGTATAACGTATAACGTATAACGTACAACGTATAACGTATAACGTACAACCTATAACGTGTAACGTATAACGTATAACGTATAACGTATAACGTATAACGTATAACGTATAACGTATAACGTATAACGTATAACGTATAACGTATAACGTATAACGTATAGCGTATAACGTATGACGTATAACGTATAACGTATAACGTATAACGTATAACGTATAACGTAGAACGTATAAAGCAAAACGTATAACGTATAACGTATAACGTATAACGTGTAACGTATAACGTATAGCGTATAACGTATAGCGTATAACGTATAACGTATAACGTATAACGTCCAACGTCTAACGTATAACGTATAACGTATAACGTATAACGTACAACGTATAACGTATAACGTATAACGTATAACGTATAACGTACAACGTATAACGTATAACGTATAACGTATAACGTATAACGTGTAACGTATAACGTATAGCGTCTAACGTATAACGTATAACGTATAACGTATAACGTATAACGTATAACGTATAACGTATAACGTATAGCGTATAACGTACAACGTATAACGTATAACGTATAACGTATAACGTATAACGTACAACGTATAACGTATAACGTATAACGTATAGCGTATAACGTATAACGTATAACGTATAACGTATAACGTATAACGTATAACGTATAACGTATAACGTATAACGTATAACGTATAACGTATAACGTATAACGTATAACGTATAACATATAGCGTATAACGTATAACGTATAACGATTAACGTAAAACGTATGACGTATTACATATTACGTATAACGTATAGCGTCTAACGTATAACGTACAACGTATAACGTATAACGTAGAACGTAAAACGTATATCGTATAACGTATAACGTATAACGTACAACGTATAACGTATAACGTATAACGTATAGCGTCTAACGTATAACGTATAACGCATAACGTATAACGTATAACGTATAACGTATTACGTATAACGTATAACGTATAACGTACAACGTATAACGTATAACGTATAACGTACAACGTATAACGTATAACGTACAACCTATAACGTGTAACGTATAACGTATAACGTATAACGTATAACGTACAACGTATAACGTATAACGTATAACGTATAAGGCATAACGTATAACGTAGAACGTATATATCGTACAACGTATAACGTATAACGTATAACGTATAACGTATAACATATAACGTATAACGTATAACGTATGACGTATAACGTATAACGTACAACGTATAACGTATAGGGTATAACGTATAACGTATAACGTATAACATATAACGTATAACGTATAACGTATAACGTATAACGTATAACGTATAACGTATAAGGTATAACGTATAGCGTCTAACGTATAACGTATAACGTATAACGTATAGCGTATAACGTATAACATATAACGATTAACGTAAAACGTATGACGTATTACATATTACGTATAACGTATAGCGTCTAACGTATAACGTATAACGTATAACGTATAACGTATAACGTACAACGTATAACGCATAACGTATAACGTATAACGTATAACGTATAACGTACAACGTATAACGTATAACGTATAACGTACAACGTACAACGTATAACGTATAACGTATAACGTACAACGTATAACGTATAACGTATAACGTATAAGGCATAACGTATAACGTAGAACGTATGACGTACAACGTATAACGTATAACGTATAACGTATAACGTATAACATATAACGTATAACGTATAACGTATGACGTATAACGTATAACGTACAACGTATAACGTATAGGGTATAACGTATAACGTATAACGTATAACATATAACGTATAACGTATAACGTATAACGTATAACGTATAACGTATAACGTATAACGTATAACGTATAACGTATAACGTATAACGTATAACGTATAACGTATAACGTATAACGTATAACGTATAACGTATAACGTATAACGTATAACGTATAACGTATAACGTATAACGTGTAACGAAGAACGTATAACGAAGAACGTAAAACGTATAACATATATCCTATAACGCATAACGTATATCGTATAACGCATAACGTATAGCGAATAACGCATAACGTATAACGTATAACGTATAACGTATAACGTATAACGTATAACGTATAACGTATAACGTATAACGTATAACGTATAACGTATAACGTATAACGTATAACGTATAACGTATAACGTATAACGTATAACGTATAACGTATAACGTATAACGTATAACGTATAACGTATAACGTATAACGTATAACGTATAACGTATAACGTATAACGTATAACGTATAACGTATAACGTATAACGTATGACTTATCACGTATAACGTATAACCTATAACGTATAACGTATAATGTATAACGTATAACGTATAACGTATAACGTATATCGTATAACGTATAACGTATAACGTATAACGTATAACGTATAACGTATAACGTATATCGTATAACGTATAACGTATAGCGTATAACGCATAACGTATAACGTATAACGTATAACGTATAACGTATAACGTATAGCGTATAACGTATAACGTATAACGTATAACGTATAACGTATAACGTATAACGTATAACGTATAACGTATAACGTATAACGTATAACGTATAACGTATAACGTATAACGTATAACGTATAACGTATAACGTATAACGTATAACGTATGACGTATAACGCATAACGTACAACGTATAACGTATAGGGTATAACGTATAACGTATAACGTATAACATATAACGTATAACGTATAACGTATAACGTATAACGTATAACGTATAACGTATAACGTATAACGTATAACGTATAACGTATAACGTATAACGTATAACGTATAACGTATAACGTATAACGTATAACGTATAACGTATAACGTATAACGTGTAACGAAGAACGTATAACGAAGAACGTAAAACGTATAACATATATCCTATAACGCATAACGTATATCGTATAACGCATAACGTATAGCGAATAACGTATAACGTATAACGTATAGCGTATAACGCATAACGTATAACGTATAACGTATAACGTATAACGTATAACGTATAGCGTATAACGTATAACGTATAACGTATAACGTATAACGTATAACGTATAACGTATAA
Organism: Ptiloglossa arizonensis; assembly: GCF_051014685.1. Taxonomy (NCBI): domain Eukaryota; kingdom Metazoa; phylum Arthropoda; class Insecta; order Hymenoptera; family Colletidae; genus Ptiloglossa; species Ptiloglossa arizonensis. The sequence goes on along the minus strand of NW_027478761.1, from coordinate 246,425 downwards.
CGTATAACGTATAACGTATAACGTATAACGTATAACGTATAACGTATAACGTATAACGTATAACGTATAACGTATAACGTATAACGTATAACGTATAACGTATAACGTATAACGTATAACGTATAACGTATAACGTATAACGTATAACGTATAACGTATAACGTATAACGTATAACGTATAACGTGTAACGAAGAACGTATAACGAAGAACGTAAAACGTATAACATATATCCTATAACGCATAACGTATATCGTATAACGCATAGCGTATAGCGAATAACGCATAACGTATAACGTATAACGTATAACGTATAACGTATAACGTATAACGTATAACGTATAACGTATAACGTATAACGTATAACGTATAACGTATAACGTATAACGTATAACGTATAACGTATAACGTATAACGTATAACGTATAACGTATAACGTATAACGTATAACGTATAACGTATAACGTATAACGTATAACGTATAACGTATAACGTATAACGTATAACGTATGACTTATCACGTATAACGTATAACCTATAACGTATAACGTATAATGTATAACGTATAACGTATAACGTATAACGTATATCGTATAACGTATAACGTATAACGTATAACGTATAACGTATAACGTATAACGTATATCGTATAACGTATAACGTATAACGTATAACGTATAACGTATAACGTATAACGTATAACGTATAACGTATAACGTATAACGTATAACGTATAACGTATAACGTATGACTTATCACGTATAACGTATAACCTATAACGTATAACGTATAACGTATAACGTATAACGTATAACGTATAACGTATAACGTATAACGTATAACGTATAACGTATAACGTATAACGTATAACGTATAACGTATAACGTATAACGTATAACGTATAACGTATAACGTATAACGTATAACGTATAACGTATAACGTATAACGTATAACGTATAACGTATAACGTATAACGTATAACGTATAACGTATAACGTATAACGTATAACGTATAACGTATAACGTATAACGTATAACGTATAACGTATAACGTATAACGTATAACGTATAACGTATAACGTATAACGTATAACGTATAACGTATAACGTATAACGTATAACGTATAACGTATAACGTATAACGTATAACGTATAACGTATAACGTATAACGCATGACGTATAACGTATAACGTATAAAGTATGACGTATAACGTATAACGTATAACGTATAACGTATAACGTATAACGTATAACGTATAACGTATAACGTATAACGTATAACGTATAACGTATAACGTATAACGTATAACGTATAACGTATAACGTATAACGTATAACGTATAACGTATAACGTATAACGTAAAACATATGACGTATTACATATTACGTATAACGTATAACGTATAACGTATAACGTATAACGTATAACGTGTAACGAAGAACGTATAACGAAGAACGTAAAACGTATAACATATATCCTATAACGCATAACGTATATCGTATAACGCATAACGTATAGCGAATAACGCATAACGTATAACGTATAACGTATAACGTATAACGTATAACGTATAACGTATAACGTATAACGTATAACGTATAACGTATAACGTATAACGTATAACGTATAACGTATAACGTATAACGTATAACGTATAACGTATAACGTATAACGTATAACGTATAACGTATAACGTATAACGTATAACGTATAGCGTATAACGTATAACGTATAACGTATAACGTATAACGTATAACGTATAACGTATAACGTATAACGTATAACGTATAACGTATAACGTATAACGTATAACGTATAACGTATAACGTATAACGTATAACGTATAACGTATAACGTATAACGTATAACGTATAACGTACAACGTATAACGTATAACGTATAACGTATAACGTATAACGTACAACGTATGACTTATCACGTATAACGTATAACGTATAACGTATAACGTATAACGTATAACGTATAACGTATAACGTACAACGTATGACGTAGAACGTATAACGTATAACGTATAACGTATAACGTATAACGTATAACGTATAACGTATAACGTATAACGTATAACGTATAACGTATAACGTATAACGTATAACGTATAACGTATAAAGTATAACGTATAACGTATAACGTATAACGTATAACGTATAACGTATAACGTATAACGTATAACGTATAACGTATAACGTATAACGTATAACGTATAACGTATAACGTATAACGTATAACGTATAACGTATAACGTATAACGTATAACGTATAACGTATAGGGTATAACGTATAACGTATAACGTATAACCTATAACGTATAACGTATAACGTATAACGTATAACGTATAACGTATAACGTATAACGTATAACGTATAACGTATAACGTATAACGTATAACGTATAACGTATAACGTATAACGTATAACGTATAACGTATAACGTATAACGTATAACGTATAACGTATAACGTATAACGTATAACGTATAACGTATAACGTATAACGTGTAACGAAGAACGTATAACGAAGAACGTAAAACGTATAACATATATCCTATAACGCATAACGTATATCGTATAACGCATAACGTATAGCGAATAACGCATAACGTATAACGTATAACGTATAACGTATAACGTATAACGTATAACGTATAACGTATAACGTATAACGTATAACGTATAACGTATAACGTATAACGTATAACGTATAACGTATAACGTGTAACGTATAACGTATAACGTATAGCGTCTAACGTATAACGCATAACGTATAACGTAGAAACGTATAACGTATAACGTATAACGTATAACGTACAACGTATAACGTATAACGTATAACGTACAACGTACAACGTATAACGTTTAACGTATAACGTACAACGTATAACGTATAACGTATAACGTATAAGGCATAACGTATAACGTAGAACGTATAACGTACAACGTATAACGTATAACGTATAACGTATAACGTATAACGTATAACGTATAACGTATAACGTATAACGTATAACGTATAACGTATAACGTATAACGTATAACGTATAACGTATAACGTATAACGTATAACGTATAACGTATAGGGTATAACGTATAACGTATAACGTATAACCTATAACGTATAACGTATAACGTATAACGTATAACGTATAACGTATAACGTATAACGTATAACGTATAACGTATAACGTATAACGTATAACGTATAACGTATAACGTATAACGTATAACGTATAACGTATAACGTATAACGTATAACGTATAACGTATAACGTATAACGTATAACGTATAACGTATGACGTATAACGCATAACGTACAACGTATAACGTATAGGGTATAACGTATAACGTATAACGTATAACGTATAACATATAACGTATAACGTATAACGTATAACGTATAACGTATAACGTATAACGTATAACGTATAACGTATAACGTATAACGTATAACGTATAACGTATAACGTATAACGTATAACGTATAACGTATAACGTATAACGTATAACGTATAACGTGTAACGAAGAACGTATAACGAAGAACGTAAAACGTATAACATATATCCTATAACGCATAACGTATATCGTATAACGCATAACGTATAGCGAATAACGTATAACGTATAACGTATAACGTATAACGTATAACGTATAACGTATAACGTATAACGTATAACGTATAACGTATAACGTATAACGTATAACGTATAACGTATAACGTATAACGTATAACGTATAACGTATAACGTATAACGTATAACGTATAACGTATAACGTTTAACGTATAATGTATAACGTATAACGTATAACGTATAACGTATAACGTATAACGTATAACGTATAACGTATAACGTATAACGTACAACGTATGACGTACAACCTATAACGTATAACGTATAACGTATAACGTATAACGTATATCGTATAACGTATAACGTATAACGTATAACGTTTAACGTATAACGTATAACGTATAACGTATAACGTATAACGTATAACGTATAACGTATAACGTATAGGGTATAACGTATAACGTATAACGTATAACCTATAACGTATAACGTATAACGTATAACGTATAACGTATAACGTATAACGTATAACGTATAACGTATAACGTATAACGTTTAACGTATAACGTATAACGTATAACGTATAACGTATAACGTATAACGTATAACGTATAACGTGTAACGAAGAACGTATAACGAAGAACGTAAAACGTATAACATATATCCTATAACGCATAACGTATATCGTATAACGCATAACGTATAGCGAATAACGCATAACGTATAACGTATAACGTATAACGTATAACGTATAACGTATAACGTATAACGTATAACGTATAACGTATAACGTATAACGTATAACGTATAACGTATAACGTATAACGTATGACTTATCACGTATAACGTATAACCTATAACGTATAACGTATAACGTATAACGTATAACGTATAACGTATAACGTATATCGTATAACGTATAACGTATAACGTATAACGTATAACGTATAACGTATAACGTATAACGTATAACGTATAACGTATAACGTATAACGTATAACGTATAACGTATAACGTATAACGTATAACGTATAACGTATAACGTATAACGTATAACGTATAACGTATAACGTATAACGTATAACGTATAACGTATAACGTATAACGTATAACGTATAACGTATAACGTATAACGTATAACGTATAACGTATAACGTATAACGTATAACGTATAACGTATAACGTATAACGTATAACGTATAACGTATAACGTATACCGTATAACGTATAACGTATAACGTATAACGTATAACGTATAACGTATAACGTATAACGTATAACGTATAACGTATAAAGTATAACGTATAACGTATAACGTATAACGTATAACGTATAACGTATAACGTATAACGTATAACGTATAACGTATAACGTATAACGTATGACTTATCACGTATAACGTATAACCTATAACGTATAACGTATAATGTATAACGTATAACGTATAACGTATAACGTATAACGTATAACGTATAACGTATAACGTATAACGTATAACGTATAACGTATAACGTATAACGTATAACGTATAACGTATAACGTGTAACGTATAACGTGTAACGTATAACGTGTAACGTATAACGTATAACGTATAACGTATAACGTATAACGTATAACGTATAACGTATAACGTATAACGTATAACGTATAACGTATAACGTATAACGTATAACGTATAACGTATAACGTATAACGTATAACGTATAACGTATAACGTATAACGTATAACGTATAACGTATAACGTATACCGTATAACGTATAACGTATAACGTATAACGTATAACGTATAACGTATAACGTATAACGTATAACGTATAACGTATAACGTATAACGTATAAAGTATAACGTATAACGTATAACCTATAACGTATTACGTAAAACGTATAACGTATAACGTATAACGTATAACGTATAACGTATAACGTATAACGTATAACGTATAACGTATAACGTATAACGTATAACCTATAACGTATAACGTATAACGTATAACGTATAACGTATAACGTATAACGTATAACGTGTAACGTATAACGTGTAACGTATAACGTATAACGTATAACGTATAACGTATAACGTATAACGTATAACGTATAACGTATTACGTATAACGTATAACGTATAACGTATAACGTATATCGTATAACGTATAACGTATAACGTATAACGTATAACGTATAACGTATAACGTATAACGTATAAAGTATAACGTATAACGTATAACGTATAACGTATAACGTATAACGTATAACGTATAACGTATAACGTATAACGTATAACGTATAACGTATAACGTATAACGTATAGCGTATAACGTATAACGTCTAACGTATAACGTATAACGTATAACGTATAACGTATAACGCATAACGTATAACGTATAACGTATAACGTATAACGTATAACGTATAACGTATAACGTATAACGTATAACGTATAACGTATAACGTATAACGTGTAACGTATAACGTATAACGTATAACGTATAACGTATAACGTATAAGGTATAACGTACAACGTATAACGTATGACGTATAACGTATAACGTACAACGTATAACGTATAACGTATATCGTATAACGTATAACGTATAACGTATAACATATATCCTATAACGCATAACGTATATCGTATAACGCATAACGTATAGCGAATAACGCATAACGTATAACGTATAACGTATAACGTATAACGTCTAACGTATAACGTATAACGTATAACGTATAACGTATAACGCATAACGTATAACGTATAACGTATAACGTATAACGTATAACGTATTACGTATAACGTATAACGTATAACGTATAACGTATAACGTATAACGTGTAACGTATAACGTGTAACGTATAACGTATAACGTATAACGTATAACGTATAACGTATAAGGTATAACGTACAACGTATAACGTATAACGTATAACGTATAACGTACAACGTATAACGTACAACGTATAACGTATAACGTATAACGTACAACGTATAACGTACAACGTATAACGTATAACGCATAACGTACAACGTATGACGTACAACGTATGACGTATAACGTATAACGTATAACGTATAACGTATAACGTATAACGTATAACGTATAACGTATAACGTATAACGTATAACGTATAACGTATAACGTGTAACGTATAACGTGTAACGTATAACGTATAACGTATAACGTATAACGTATAACGTATAACGTATAACGTATAACGTATAACGTATAACGTATAACGTATAACGTATAACGTATAACGTATAACGTATAACGTATAACGTATAACGTATAACGTATAACGTATAACGTATAACGTATAAAGTATAACGTATAACGTATGACGTATAACGTATAACGTATAACGTATAACGTATAACGTATAACGTATAACGTATAACGTATAACGTATAACGTATAACGTATAACGTATAACGTATAACGTATAACGTATAACGTATAACGTATAACGTATAACGTATAACGTATAACGTATAACGTATAACGTATAACGTATAACGTATAACGTATAACGTATAACGTATAACGTATAACGTATAACGTATAACGTATAACGTATAACGTATAACGTATAACGTATAACGTACAACGTATGACGTAGAACGTATAACGAAGAACGTATAACGAAGAACGTAAAACGTATAACATATATCCTATAACGCATAACGTATATCGTATAACGCATAACGTATAGCGAATAACGCATAACGTATAACGTATAACGTATAACGTATAACGTATAACGTATAACGTACAACGTATGACGTATAACGTATAACGTATAACGTAGAACGTATAACGTATAACGTATAACGTATAACGTATAACGTATAACGTATAACGTATAACGTATGACTTATCACGTATAACGTATAACCTATAACGTATAACGTATAACGTATAACGTATAACGTATAACGTATAACGTATAACGTATAACGTATAACGTATAACGTATAACGTATAACGTAAAACGTATAACGTATAACGTATAACGTATAAAGTATAACGTATAACGTATGACGTATAACGTATGACGTATAACGTATAACGTATAACGTATAACGTATATCGTATAACGTATAACGCATAACGTCTAACGTATGACATATCACGTATAACGTATAAGGTATGACCTATAACGTATAACGTATAACGTATAACGTATAACGTATAACGTATAGGGCATAACGTATAACGTATAACGTATAACCTATAACGTATTACGTATAACGTATAACGTATAACGTATAACCTATAACGTATAACGTATAACGTATGACGTATAACGTATAACGTATAACGTATAACGTATAACGTATAACGTATAACGTATAACGTATAACGTATAACGTATAACGTATAACGTATAACGTATAACGTATAACGTATAACGTATAACGTATAACGTATAACGTATAACGTATAACGTATAACGTATAACGTATAACGTGTAACGAAGAACGTATAACGAAGAACATAAAACGTATAACATATATCCTATAACGCATAACGTATATCGTATAACGCATAACGTATAGCGAATAACGCATAACGTATAACGTATAACGTATAACGTATAACGTATAACGTATAACGTATAACCTATAACGTATAACGTATGACGTGTAACGTATAACGTATAACGTATTACGTATAACCTATAACGTATAACGTATAACGTATAACGTATAACGTATAACGTAAAACGTATAACGTATAACGTATAACGTATAACGTATAACGTATAACGTATAACGTATAACGTATAACGTATAACGTATAACGTATAACGTATAACGTATAACGTATAACGTATAACGTATAACGTATAACGTATAACGTATAACGTATAACGTATAACGTATAACGTATAACGTATAACGTATAACGTATAACGTATAACGTATAACGTGTAACGAAGAACGTATAACGAAGAACGTAAAACGTATAACATATATCCTATAACGCATAACGTATATCGTATAACGCATGACGTATAGCGAATAACGCATAACGTATAACGTATAACGTATAACGTATAACGTATAACGTATAACGTATAACGTATAACGTATAACGTATAACGTATAACGTATAACGTATAACGTATAACGTATAACGTATAACGTATAACGTATTACGTATATCGTATAACGTATAACGTATAACGTATAACGTATAACGTATAACGTATAACGTATAACGTATAACGAATAACGTATAACGTATAACGTATAACGTATAACGTATAACGTATAGGGTATAACGTATAACGTATAACGTATAACCTATAACGTATAACGTATAACGTATAACGTATAACATATAACGTATAACGTATAACGTATAACGTATAACGTATAACGTATAACGTATAACGTATTACGTATATCGTATAACGTATAACGTATAACGTATAACGTATAACGTATAACGTATAACGTATAACGTATAACGTATAACGTATAACGTATAACGTATAACGTATAGGGTATAACGTATAACGTATAACGTATAACCTATAACGTATAACGTATAACGTATAACGTATAACATATAACGTATAACGTATAACGTATAACGTATAACGTATAACGTATAACGTATAACGTATAACGTATAACGTATAACGTATAACGTATAACGTATAACGTGTAACGAAGAACGTATAACGAAGAACGTAAAACGTATAACATATATCCTATAACGCATAACGTATATCGTATAACGCATAACGTATAGCGAATAACGCATAACGTATAACGTATAACGTATAACGTATAACGTATAACGTATAACGTATAACGTATAACGTATAACGTATAACCTATAACGTATAACGTATAACGTATGACGTATAACGTATAACGTATAACGTATAACGTATAACGTATAACGTATAACGTATAACGTATAACGTATAACGTATAACGTATAACGTATAACGTATAACGTATAACGTATAACGTATAACGTATAACGTATAACGTATAACGTATAACGTATAACGTATAACGTATAACGTATAACGTATAACGTATAACGTATAACGTATAACGTATAACGTATAACGTATAACGTATAACGTATAACGTATAACGTATAACGTATAACGTATAACGTATAACGTATAACGTATAACGTATAACGTATAACGTATAACGTATAACGTTTAACGTATAACGTATAACGTATAACGTATAACGTATAACGTATAACGTATAACGTATAACGTATAACGTATAACGTATAGGGTATAACGAAGAACGTATAACGAAGAACGTAAAACGTATAACATATATCCTATAACGCATAACGTATATCGTATAACGCATAACGTATAGCGAATAACGCATATCGTATAACGTATAACGCATAACGTATAACGTATAACGTATAACGTATAACGTATAACGTATAACGTATAACGTATGACTTATCACGTATAACGTATAACGTATAACGTATAACGTATAACGTATAGGGTATAACGTATAACGTATAACGTATAACCTATAACGTATAACGTATAACGTATAACATATAACGTATAACGTATAACGTATAACGTATAACGTATAACGTATAACGTATAACGTATAACGTATAACGTATAACGTGTAACGAAGAACGTATAACGAAGAACGTAAAACGTATAACATATATCCTATAACGCATAACGTATATCGTATAACGCATAACGTATAGCGAATAACGCATAACGTATAACGTATAACGCATAACGTATAACGTATAACGTATAACGTATAACGTATAACGTATAACGTATAACGTATAACGTATAACGTATAACATATAACGTATAACGTGTGACGTATAACGTATAACGTATAACGTATAACGTATAAGGCATAACGTCTAACATATGACATATTACGTATAAGGTATGACCTATAACGTATAACGTATAACGTATAACGTATAACGTATAACGTATAACGTATAACGTATAACGTATAACGTATAACGTATAACGTATAACGTATAACGTATAACGTATAACGTATAACGTATAACGTATAACGTATAACGTATAACGTATAACGTATAACGTATAACGTATAACGTATAACGTATAACGTATAACGTATAACGTATAACGCATAACGTATAACGCATAACGTATAACGTATAACGTATAACGTATAACGTATAACGTATAACGCATAACGTATAACGCATAACGTATAACGTATAACGTATAACGTATAACGTATAACCTATAACGTATAACGTATAACGTATAACGTATAACGTATAACGTATAACGTATAACGTATAACGTATAACGTATAACTTATAACGTATAACGTATAACGTATAACGTATAACGTATAACGTATAACCTATAACGTATAACGTATAACGTATAACGTATAACGTATAACGTATAACGTATGACGTGTAACGTATAACGTATAACGTATTACGTATAACCTATAACGTATAACGTATAACGTATAACGTATAACGTATAACGTATAACGTATAACGTATAACGTATAACGTATAACGTATAACGTATAACGTATAACGTATAACGTATAACGTATAACGTATAACGTATAACGTATAACGTATAACGAATAACGTATAACGTATAACGTATAACGTATAACGTATAACGTATAACGTATAACGTATAACGTATAACGTATAACGTATAACGTATAACGTATAACGTATAACGTGTAACGAAGAACGTATAACGAAGAACGTAAAACGTATAACATATATCCTATAACGCATAACGTATATCGTATAACGCATGACGTATAGCGAATAACGCATAACGTATAACGTATAACGTATAACGTATAACGTATAACGTATAACGTATAACGTATAACGTATAACGTATAACGTATAACGTATAACGTATAACGTATAACGTGTAACGTATAACGTATAACGTATTACGTATATCGTATAACGTATAACGTATAACGTATAACGTATAACGTATAACGTATAACGTATAACGTATAACGTATAACGTATAACGTATAACGTATAACGTATAGGGTATAACGTATAACGTATAACGTATAACCTATAACGTATAACGTATAACGTATAACGTATAACATATAACGTATAACGTATAACGTATAACGTATAACGTATAACGTATAACGTATAACGTATTACGTATATCGTATAACGTATAACGTATAACGTATAACGTATAACGTATAACGTATAACGTATAACGTATAACGTATAACGTATAACGTATAACGTATAAGGTATAGGGTATAACGTATAACGTATAACGTATAACCTATAACGTATAACGTATAACGTATAACGTATAACATATAACGTATAACGTATAACGTATAACGTATAACGTATAACGTATAACGTATAACGTATAACGTATAACGTATAACGTATAACGTATAACGTATAACGTGTAACGAAGAACGTATAACGAAGAACGTAAAACGTATAACATATATCCTATAACGCATAACGTATATCGTATAACGCATAACGTATAGCGAATAACGCATAACGTATAACGTATAACGTATAACGTATAACGTATAACGTATAACGTATAACGTATAACGTATAACCTATAACGTATAACGTATAACGTATGACGTATAACGTATAACGTATAACGTATAACGTATAACGTATAACGTATAACGTATAACGTATAACGTATAACGTATAACGTATAACGTATAACGTATAACGTATAACGTATAACGTATAACGTATAACGTATAACGTATAACGTGTAACGAAGAACGTATAACGAAGAACATAAAACGTATAACATATATCCTATAACGCATAACGTATATCGTATAACGCATAACGTATAGCGAATAACGCATAACGTATAACGTATAACGTATAACGTATAACGTATAACGTATAACGTATAACGTATAACCTATAACGTATAACGTATGACGTGTAACGTATAACGTATAACGTATTACGTATAACCTATAACGTATAACGTATAACGTATAACGTATAACGTATAACGTAAAACGTATAACATATATCCTATAACGCATAACGTATATCGTATAACGCATAACGTATAGCGAATAACGCATAACGTATAACGTATAACGTATAACGTATAACGTATAACGTATAACGTATAACGTATAACGTATAACGTATAACGTATAACGTATAACGTATAACGTATAACGCATAACGTATAACGTATAACGTATAACGTATAACGTATAACGTATAACGTATAACGTATAACGTATAACGTATAACGTATAACGTATAACGTATAACGTATAACGTATAACGTATAACGCATAACGTATAACGTATAACGTATAACGTATAACGTATAACGTATAACGTATAACGTATAACGCATAACGTATAACGCATAACGTATAACGTATAACGTATAACGTATAACGTATAACGTATAACGTATAACGTATAACGTATAACATATATCCTATAACGCATAACGTATATCGTATAACGCATGACGTATAGCGAATAACGCATAACGTATAACGTATAACGTATAACGTATAACGTATAACGTATAACGTATAACGTATAACGTATAACGTATAACGAATAACGTATAACGTATAACGTATAACGTATAACGTATAACGTATAACGTATATCGTATAACGTATAACGTATAACGTATAACGTATAACGTATAACGTATAACGTATAACGTATAACGTATAACGTATAGGGTATAACGTATAACGTATAACGTATAACCTATAACGTATAACGTATAACGTATAACATATAACGTATAACGTATAACGTATAACGTATAACGTATAACGTATAAGGTATAACGTATAACGTATAACGTATAACGTATAACGTATAACGTGTAACGAAGAACGTATAACGAAGAACGTAAAACGTATAACATATATCCTATAACGCATAACGTATATCGTATAACGCATAACGTATAACGTATAACGTATAACGTATAACGTATAACGTATAACGTATAACGTATAACGTATAACGTATAACGTATAACGTATAACGTATAACGTATAACGTATAACGTATAACGTATAACGTATAACGTATAACGTATAGGGTATAACGTATAACGTATAACGTATAACCTATAACGTATAACGTATAACGTATAACGTATAACATATAACGTATAACGTATAACGTATAACGTATAACGTATAACGTATAACGTATAACGTATAACGTATAACGTATAACGTATAACGTATAACGTATAACGTATAACGTGTAACGAAGAACGTATAACGAAGAACGTAAAACGTATAACATATATCCTATAACGCATAACGTATATCGTATAACGCATAACGTATAGCGAATAACGCATAACGTATAACGTATAACGTATAACGTATAACGTATAACGTATAACGTATAACGTATAACGTATAACTTATAACGTATAACGTATAACGTATAACGTATAACGTATAACGTATAACGTATAACGTGTAACGAAGAACGTATAACGAAGAACATAAAACGTATAACATATATCCTATAACGCATAACGTATATCGTATAACGCATAACGTATAGCGAATAACGCATAACGTATAACGTATAACGTATAACGTATAACGTATAACGTATAACGTATAACCTATAACGTATAACGTATAGCGAATAACGCATAACGTATAACGTATTACGTATAACCTATAACGTATAACGTATAACGTATAACGTATAACGTATAACGTATAACGTAAAACGTATAACATATATCCTATAACGCATAACGTATATCGTATAACGCATAACGTATAGCGAATAACGCATAACGTATAACGTATAACGTATAACGTATAACGTATAACGTATAACGTATAACGTATAACCTATAACGTATAACGTATAACGTATGACGTATAACGTATATCGTATAACGTATAACGTATAACGTATAACGTATAACGTATAACGTATAACGTATAACGTATAACGTATAACGTATAACGTATAACGTATAACGTATAACGTATAACGTATAACGTAACACGTATAACGTATAACGTATAACGTATAACGTATAACGTATAACGTATAACGTGTAACGAAGAACGTATAACGAAGAACATAAAACGTATAACATATATCCTATAACGCATAACGTATATCGTATAACGCATAACGTATAGCGAATAACGCATAACGTATAACGTATTACGTATAACGTATAACGTATAACGTATAACGTATAACGTATAACCTATAACGTATAACGTATGACGTGTAACGTATAACGTATAACGTATTACGTATAACCTATAACGTATAACGTATAACGTATAACGTATAACGTATAACGTATAACGTATAACGTATAACGTATAACGTATAACGTATAACGTATAACGTATAACGTATAACGTATAACGTATAACGTATAACGTATAACGTATAACGTATAACGTATAACGTATAACGTATAACGTATAACGTATAACGTATAACGTATAACGTATAACGTATAACGTATAACGTATAACGTATAACGTGTAACGAAGAACGTATAACTAAGAAAGTAAAACGTATAACATATATCCTATAACGCATAACGTATATCGTATAACGCATGACGTATAGCGAATAACGCATAACGTATAACGTATAACGTATAACGTATAACGTATAACGTATAACGTATAACGTATAACGTATAACGTATAACGTATAACGAATAACGTATAACGTATAACGTATAACGTATAACGTATAACGTATAACGTATATCGTATAACGTATAACGTATAACGTATAACGTATAACCTATAACGTATAACGTATAACGTATAACGTATAACGTATAACGTATAGGGTATAACGTATAACGTATAACGTATAACCTATAACGTATAACGTATAACGTATAACATATAACGTATAACGTATAACGTATAACGTATAACGTATAACGTATAACGTATAAGGTATAACGTATAACGTATAACGTATAACGTATAACGTATAACGTGTAACGAAGAACGTATAACGAAGAACGTAAAACGTATAACATATATACTATAACGCATAACGTATATCGTATAACGCATAACGTATAGCGAATAAGGCATAACGTATAACGTATAACGTACAACGTATAACGTATAACGTATAACGTATAACTTATAACGTATAACGTATAACGTATAACGTATAACGTATAACGTATAACGTATAACGTATAACGTATAACGTATAACGTATAACGTATAACGTATAACGTATAACGTATAACGTATAACGTATAACGTATAACGTATAACGTATAACGTATAACGTATAACGTATAACGTATAACGTATAACGTATAACGTATAACGTATAACGTATAACGTATAACGTATAACGTATAACGTATAACGTATAACGTATAACGTATAACGTATAACGTATAACGTATAACGTATAACGTATAACGTATAACGTATAACGTATAACGTATAACGTATAACGTATAACGTATAACGTATAACGTATAACGTATAACGTGTAACGAAGAACGTATAACGAAGAACGTAAAACGTATAACATATATCCTATAACGCATAACGTATATCGTATAACGCATGACGTATAGCGAATAACGCATAACGTATAACGTATAACGTATAACGTATATCGTATAACGCATAACGTATAGCGAATAACGCATAACGTATAACGTATAACGTATAACGTATAACGTATAACGTATAACGTATAACGTATAACGTATAACGTATAACGTATAACGTATAACGTATAACGTATAACGTATAACGTATAACGTATAACGTATAACGTATAACGTATAACGTGTAACGAAGAACGTATAACGAAGAACGTAAAACGTATAACATATATCCTATAACGCATAACGTATATCGTATAACGCATGACGTATAGCGAATAACGCATAACGTATAACGTATAACGTATAACGTATATCGTATAACGCATAACGTATAGCGAATAACGCATAACGTATAACGTATAACGTATAACGTATAACGTATAACGTATAACGTATAACGTATAACGTATAACGTATAACGTATAACGTATAACGTATAACGTATAACGTATAACGTATAACGTATAACGTATAACGTGTAACGAAGAACGTATAACGAAGTACGTAAAACGTATAACATATATCCTATAACGCATAACGTATATCGTATAACGCATAACGTATAGCGAATAACGCATAACGTATAACGTATAACGTATAACGTATAACGTATAACGTATAACGTATAACGTATAACGTATAACGTATAACGTATAACGTATAACGTATAACGTATAACGTATAGGGTATAACGTATAACGTATAACGTATAACCTATAACGTATAACGTATAACGTATAACGTATAACATATAACGTATAACGTATAACGTATAACGTATAACGTATAACGTATAACGTATAACGTATAACGTATAACGTATAACGTATAACATATAACGTATAACGTATAACGTGTAACGAAGAACGTATAACGAAGAACGTAAAACGTATAACATATATCCTATAACGCATAACGTATATCGTATAACGCATAACGTATAGCGAATAACGCATAACGTATAACGTATAACGTATAACGTATAACGTATAACGTATAACGTATAACGTATAACGTATAACCTATAACGTATAACGTATAACGTATGACGTATAACGTATAACGTATAACGTATAACGTATAACGTATAACGTATAACGTATAACGTATAACGTATAACGTATAACGTATAACGTATAACGTATAACGTATAACGTATAACGTATAACGTATAACGTATAACGTATAACGTATAACGTATAACGTATAACGTATAACGTATAACGTATAACGTATAACGTATAACGTATAACGTGTAACGAAGAACGTATAACGAAGAACATAAAACGTATAACATGTATCCTATAACGCATAACGTATATCGTATAACGCATAACGTATAGCGAATAACGCATAACGTATAACGTATAACGTATAACGTATAACGTATAACGTATAACGTATAACCTATAACGTATAACGTATGACGTGTAACGTATAACGTATAACGTATTACGTATAACCTATAACGTATAACGTATAACGTATAACGTATAACGTATAACGTAAAACGTATAACATATATCCTATAACGCATAACGTATATCGTATAACGCATAACGTATAGCGAATAACGCATAACGTATAACGTATAACGTATAACGTATAACGTATAACGTATAACGTATAACGTATAACCTATAACGTATAACGTATAACGTATGACGTATAACGTAAAACGTATAACATATATCCTATAACGCATAACGTATATCGTATAACGCATGACGTATAGCGAATACCGCATAACGTATAACGTATAACGTATAACGTATAACGTATAACGTATAACGTATAACGTATAACGTATAACGTATAACGTATAACGTATAACGTATAACGTATAACGTATAACGTATAACGTATTACGTATATCGTATAACGTATAACGTATAACGTATAACGTATAACGTATAACGTATAACGTATAACGTATAACGTATAACGTATAACGTATAACGTATAACGTATAACGTATAGGGTATAACGTATAACGTATAACGTATAACCTATAACGTATAACGTATAACGTATAACGTATAACATATAACGTATAACGTATAACGTATAACGTATAACGTATAACGTATAACGTATAACGTATAACGTATAACGTATAACGTATAACGTATAACGTGTAACGAAGAACGTATAACGAAGAACGTAAAACGTATAACATATATCCTATAACGCATAACGTATATCGTATAACGCATAACGTATAGCGAATAACGCATAACGTATAACGTATAACGTATAACGTATAACGTATAACGTATAACGTATAACGTATAACGTATAACGTATAACGTATAACGTATAACATATAACGTATAACGTATAACGTATAACGTATAACGTATAACGTATAACGTATAACGTATAACGTATAACGTATAACGTATAACGTATAACGTATAACGTATAACGTGTAACGAAGAACGTATAACGAAGAACGTAAAACGTATAACATATATCCTATAACGCATAACGTATATCGTATAACGCATAACGTATAGCGAATAACGCATAACGTATAACGTATAACGTATAACGTATAACGTATAACGTATAACGTATAACGTATAACCTATAACGTATAACGTATAACGTATGACGTATAACGTATAACGTATAACGTATAACGTATAACGTATAACGTATAACGTATAACGTATAACGTATAACGTATAACGTATAACGTATAACGTATAACGTATAACGTATAACGTATAACGTATAACGTATAACGTATAACGTATAACGTATAACGTATAACGTATAACGTATAACGTATAACGTGTAACGAAGAACGTATAACGAAGAACATAAAACGTATAACATATATCCTATAACGCATAACGTATATCGTATAACGCATAACGTATAGCGAATAACGCATAACGTATAACGTATAACGTATAACGTATAACGTATAACGTATAACGTATAACCTATAACGTATAACGTATGACGTGTAACGTATAACGTATAACGTATTACGTATAACCTATAACGTATAACGTATAACGTATAACGTATAACGTATAACGTAAAACGTATAACATATATTCTATAACGCATAACGTATATCGTATAACGCATAACGTATAGCGAATAACGCATAACGTATAACGTATAACGTATAACGTATAACGTATAACGTATAACGTATAACGTATAACGTATAACGTATAACCTATAACGTATAACGTATAACGTATGACGTATAACGTAAAACGTATAACATATATCCTATAACGCATAACGTATATCGTATAACGCATGACGTATAGCGAATAACGCATAACGTATAACGTATAACGTATAACGTATAACGTATAACGTATAACGTATAACGTATAACGTATAACGTATAACGTATAACGTATAACGTATAACGTATAACGTATAACGTATAACGTATAACGTATAACGTATAACGTATAACGTATAACGTATAACGTATAACGTATAACGTATAACGAATAACGTATAACGTATAACGTATAACGTATAACGTATAACGTATAACGTATAACGTATAACGTATAACGTATAACGTATAACGTATAACGTATAACGTATAACGTATAACGTATAACGTGTAACGAAGAACGTATAACGAAGAACGTAAAACGTATAACATATATCCTATAACGCATAACGTATATCGTATAACGCGTGACGTATAGCGAATAACGCATAACGTATAACGTATAACGTATAACGTATATCGTATAACGCATAACGTATAGCGAATAACGCATAACGTATAACGTATAACGTATAACGTATAACGTATAACGTATAACGTATAACGTATAACGTATAACGTATAACGTATAACGTATAACGTATAACGTATAACGTATAACGTATAACGTATAACGTATAACGTATAACGTATAACGTATCACGTATAACGTATAACGTATAACGTATAACGTATAACGTGTAACGAAGAACGTATAACGAAGAACGTAAAACGTATAACATATATCCTATAACGCATAACGTATATCGTATAACGCATGACGTATAGCGAATAACGCATAACGTATAACGTATAACGTATAACGTATAACGTATAACGTATAACGTATAACGTATAACGTATAACGTATAACGAATAACGTATAACGTATAACGTATAACGTATAACGTATAACGTATAACGTATATCGTATAACGTATAACGTATAACGTATAACGTATAACGTATAACGTATAACGTATAACGTATAACGTATAACGTATAACGTATAGGGTATAACGTATAACGTATAACGTATAACCTATAACGTATAACGTATAACGTATAACATATAACGTATAACGTATAACGTATAACGTATAACGTATAACGTATAAGGTATAACGTATAACGTATAACGTATAACGTATAACGTATAACGTGTAACGAAGAACGTATAACGAAGAACGTAAAACGTATAACATATATCCTATAACGCATAACGTATATCGTATAACGCATAACGTATAGCGAATAACGCATAACGTATAACGTATAACGTATAACGTATAACGTATAACGTATAACGTATAACTTATAACGTATAACGTATAACGTATAACGTATAACGTATAACGTATAACGTATAACGTATAACGTATAACGTATAACGCATAACGTATAACGTATAACGTATAACGTATAACGTATAACGTATAACGTATAACGTATAACGTATAACGTATAACGTATAACGTATAACGTATAACGTATAACGTATAACGTATAACGTATAACGTATAACGTATAACGTATAACGTATAACGTATAACGTATAACGTATAACGTATAACGTATAACGTATAACGTATAACGTATAACGTATAACGTATAACGTATAACGTATAACGTATAACGTATAACGTATAACGTATAACGTATAACGTATAACGTATAACGTATAACGTATAACGTATAACGTGTAACGAAGAACGTATAACGAAGAACGTAAAACGTATAACATATATCCTATAACGCATAACGTATATCGTATAACGCATGACGTATAGCGAATAACGCATAACGTATAACGTATAACGTATAACATATATCGTATAACGCATAACGTATAGCGAATAACGCATAACGTATAACGTATAACGTATAACGTATAACGTATAACGTATAACGTATAACGTATAACGTATAACGTATAACGTATAACGTATAACGTATAACGTATAACGTATAACGTATAACGTATAACGTATAACGTATAACGTATAACGTATAACGTATAACGTGTAACGAAGATCGTATAACGAAGTACGTAAAACGTATAACATATATCCTATAACGCATAACGTATATCGTATAACGCATAACGTATAGCGAATAACGCATAACGTATAACGTATAACGTATAACGTATAACGTATAACGTATAACGTATAACCTATAACGTATAACGTATAACGTATAACGTATAACGTATAACGTATAACGTATAACGTATAACGTATAACGTATAACGTATAACGTATAACGTATAACGTATAACGTATAACGTATAACGTATAACGTATAACGTGTAACGAAGAACGTATAACGAAGTACGTAAAACGTATAACATATATCCTATAACGCATAACGTATATCGTATAACGCATAACGTATAGCGAATAACGCATAACGTATAACGTATAACGTATAACCTATAACGTATAACGTAAAACATATGACGTATTACATATTACGTATAACGTATAACGTATAACGTATAACGTATAACGTATAACGTATAACGTGTAACGAAGAACGTATAACGAAGAACGTAAAACGTATAACATATATCCTATAACTCATAACGTATATCGAATAACGCATAACGTATAGCGAATAACGCATAACGTATAACGTATAACGTATAACGTATAACGTATAACGTATAACGTATAACGTATAACGTATAACGTATAACGTATAACGTATAACGTATAACGTATAACGTATAACGTATAACGTATAACGTATAACGTATAACCTATAACGTATTACGTATAACGTATAACGTATAACGTATAACGTATAACGTATAACGTATAACGTATAACGTAAAACATATGACGTATTACATATTACGTATAACGTATAACGTATAACGTATAACGTATAACGTATAACGTATAACGTGTAACGAAGAACGTATAACGAAGAACGTAAAACGTATAACATATATCCTATAACGCATAACGTATATTGTATAACGCATAACGTATAGCGAATAACGCATAACGTATAGCGAATAACGCATAACGTATAACGTATAACGTATAACGTATAACGTATAACGTATAACGTATAACGTATAACGTATAACGTATAACGCATAACGTATAACGCATAACGTATAACGCATAACGTATAACGCATAACGTATAACGCATAACGTATAACGCATAACGTATAACGTATAACGTATAACGTATAACGTATAACGTATAACGTATAACGTATAACGTATAACGTATAACGTATAACGTATAACGTATAACGTATAACGTATAACGTATAACGTATAACGTATAACGTATAACGTATAACGTATAACGTATAACGTGTAACGAAGAACGTATAACGAAGAACATAAAACGTATAACATATATCCTATAACGCATAACGTATATCGTATAACGCATAACGTATAGCGAATAACGCATAACGCATAACGTATAACGTATAACGTATAACGTATAACGTATAACCTATAACGTATTACGTATAACGTATAACGTATAACGTATAACGTATAACGTATAACGTATAACGTATAACGTAAAACATATGACGTATTACATATTACGTATAACGTATAACGTATAACGTATAACGTATAACGTATAACGTATAACGTGTAACGAAGAACGTATAACGAAGAACGTAAAACGTATAACATATATCCTATAACGCATAACGTATATTGTATAACGCATAACGTATAGCGAATAACGCATAACGTATAGCGAATAACGCATAACGTATAACGTATAACGTATAACGTATAACGTATAACGTATAACGTATAACGTATAACGTATAACGTATAACGCATAACGTATAACGCATAACGTATAACGCATAACGTATAACGCATAACGTATAACGCATAACGTATAACGCATAACGTATAACGTATAACGTATAACGTATAACGTATAACGTATAACGTATAACGTATAACGTATAACGTATAACGTATAACGTATAACGTATAACGTATAACGTATAACGTATAACGTATAACGTATAACGTATAACGTATAACGTATAACGTGTAACGAAGAACGTATAACGAAGAACATAAAACGTATAACATATATCCTATAACGCATAACGTATATCGTATAACGCATAACGTATAGCGAATAACGCATAACGTATAACGTATAACGTATAACGTATAACGTATAACGTATAACGTATAACCTATAACGTATAACGTATGACGTGTAACGTATAACGTATAACGTATTACGTATAACCTATAACGTATAACGTATAACGTATAACGTATAACGTATAACGTAAAACGTATAACATATATCCTATAACGCATAACGTATATCGTATAACGCATAACGTATAGCGAATAACGCATAACGTATAACGTATAACGTATAACGTATAACGTATAACGTATAACGTATAACGTATAACCTATAACGTATAACGTATAACGTATGACGTATAACGTAAAACGTATAACATATATCCTATAACGCATAACGTATATCGTATAACGCATGACGTATAGCGAATAACGCATAACGTATAACGTATAACGTATAACGTATAACGTATAACGTATAACGTATAACGTATAACGTATAACGTATAACGTATAACGTATAACGTATAACGTATAACGTATAACGTATAACGTATTACGTATATCGTATAACGTATAACGTATAACGTATAACGTATAACGTATAACGTATAACGTATAACGTATAACGTATAACGTATAACGTATAACGTATAACGTATAACGTATAGGGTATAACGTATAACGTATAACGTATAACCTATAACGTATAACGTATAACGTATAACGTATAACATATAACGTATAACGTATAACGTATAACGTATAACGTATAACGTATAACGTATAACGTATAACGTATAACGTATAACGTATAACGTATAACGTATAACGTATAACGTATAACGTATAACGTATAACGTGTAACGAAGAACGTATAACGAAGAACGTAAAACGTATAACATATATCCTATAACGCATAACGTATATCGTATAACGCATAACGTATAGCGAATAACGCATAACGTATAACGTATAACGTATAACGTATAACGTATAACGTATAACGTATAACGTATAACGTATAACGTATAACGTATAACGTATAACGTATAACGTGTAACGAAGAACGTATAACGAAGAACATAAAACGTATAACATATATCCTATAACGCATAACGTATATCGTATAACGCATAACGTATAGCGAATAACGCATAACGTATAACGTATAACGTATAACGTATAACGTATAACGAATAACGTATAACCTATAACGTATAACGTATGTCGTGTAACGTATAACGTATAACGTATTACGTATAACCTATAACGTATAACGTATAACGTATAACGTATAACGTATAACGTAAAACGTATAACATATATCCTATAACGCATAACGTATATCGTATAACGCATAACGTATAGCGAATAACGCATAACGTATAACGTATAACGTATAACGTATAACGTATAACGTATAACGTATAACGTATAACCTATAACGTATAACGTATAACGTATGACGTATAACGTATAACGTATAACGTATAACGTATAACGTATAACGTATAACGTATAACGTATAACGTATAACGTATAACGTATAACGTATAACGTATAACGTATAACGTATAACGTATAACGTATAACGTATAACGTATAACGTATAACGTATAACGTATAACTTATAACGTATAACGTATAACGTATAACGTGTAACGAAGAACGTATAACGAAGAACATAAAACGTATAACATATATCCTATAACGCATAACGTATATCGTATAACGCATAACGTATAGCGAATAACGCATAACGTATAACGTATAACGTATAACGTATAACGTATAACGTATAACGTATAACGTATAACCTATAACGTATAACGTATGACGTGTAACGTATAACGTATAACGTATTACGTATAACCTATAACGTATAACGTATAACGTATAACGTATAACGTATAACGTATAACGTATAACGTATAACGTATAACGTATAACGTATAACGTATAACGTATAACGTATAACGTATAACGTATAACGTATAACGTATAACGTATAACGTATAACGTATAACGTATAACGTATAACGTATAACGTATAACGTATAACGTATAACGTATAACGTGTAACGAAGAACGTATAACGAAGAACGTAAAACGTATAACATATATCCTATAACGCATAACGTATATCGTATAACGCATGACGTATAGCGAATAACGCATAACGTATAACGTATAACGTATAACGTATAACGTATAACGTATAACGTATAACGTATAACCTATAACGTATAACGTATAACGAATAACGTATAACGTATAACGTATAACGTATAACGTATAACGTATAACGTATATCGTATAACGTATAACGTATAACGTATAACGTATAACGTATAACGTATAACGTATAACGTATAACGTATAACGTATAACGTATAACGTATAACGTATAACGTATAGGGTATAACGTATAACGTATAACGTATAACCTATAACGTATAACGTATAACGTATAACATATAACGTATAACGTATAACGTATAACGTATAACGTATAACGTATAAGGTATAACGTATAACGTATAACGTATAACGTATAACGTATAACGTGTAACGAAGAACGTATAACGAAGAACGTAAAACGTATAACATATATCCTATAACGCATAACGTATATCGTATAACGCATAACGTATAGCGAATAACGCATAACGTATAGCGAATAACGCATAACGTATAACGTATAACGTATAACGTATAACATATAACGTATAACGTATAACTTATAACGTATAACGTATAACGTATAACGTATAACGTATAACGTATAACGTATAACGTATAACGTATAACGTATAACGTATAACGTATAACGTATAACGTATAACGTATAACGTATAACGTATAACGTATAACGTATAACGTATAACGTATAACGTATAACGTATAACGTATAACGTATAACGTATAACGTATAACGTATAACGTATAACGTATAACGTATAACGTATAACGTATAACGTATAACGTATAACGTATAACGTATAACGTATAACGTATAACGTATAACGTATAACGTATAACGTATAACGTATAACGTATAACGTATAACGTATAACGTATAACGTATAACGTATAACGTATAACGTATAACGTATAACGTATAACGTATAACGTATAACGTATAACGTATAACGTATAACGTATAACGAAGAACGTAAAACGTATAACATATATCCTATAACGCATAACGTATATCGTATAACGCATAACGTATAGCGAATAACGCATAACGTATAACGTATAACGTATAACCTATAACGTATAACGTAAAACATATGACGTATTACATATTACGTATAACGTATAACGTATAACGTATAACGTATAACGTATAACGTATAACGTGTAACGAAGAACGTATAACGAAGAACGTAAAACGTATAACATATATCCTATAACTCATAACGTATATCGTATAACGCATAACGTATAGCGAATAACGCATAACGTATAACGTATAACGTATAACGTATAACGTATAACGTATAACGTATAACGTATAACGTATAACGTATAACGTGTAACGAAGAACGTATAACGAAGTACGTAAAACGTATAACATATATCCTATAACGCATAACGTATATCGTATAACGCATAACGTATAGCGAATAACGCATAACGTATAACGTATAACGTATAACGTATAACGTATAACGTATAACGTATAACCTATAACGTATAACGTATAACGTATAACGTATAACGTATAACGTATAACGTATAACGTATAACGTATAACGTATAACGTATAACGTATAACGTATAACGTATAACGTATAACGTATAACGTATAACGTGTAACGAAGAACGTATAACGAAGAACGCAAAACGTATAACATATATCCTATAACGCATAACGTATATCGTATAAGGCATAACGTATAGCGAATAACGCATAACGTATAACGTATAACGTATAACCTATAACGTATAACGTAAAACATATGACGTATTACATATTACGTATAACGTATAACGTATAACGTATAACGTATAACGTATAACGTATAACGTGTAACGAAGAACGTATAACGAAGAACGTAAAACGTATAACATATATCCTATAACTCATAACGTATATCGAATAACGCATAACGTATAGCGAATAACGCATAACGTATAACGTATAACGTATAACGTATAACGTATAACGTATAACGTATAACGTATAACGTATAACGTATAACGTATAACGTATAACGTATAACGTATAACCTATAACGTATTACGTATAACGTATAACGTATAACGTATAACCTATAACGTATAACGTATAACGAATAACGTATAACGTATAACGTATAACGTATAACGTATAACGTATAACGTATATCGTATAACGTATAACGTATAACGTATAACGTATAACGTATAACGTATAACGTATAACGTATAACGTATAACGTATAACGTATAACGTATAACGTATAACGTATAGGGTATAACGTATAACGTATAACGTATAACCTATAACGTATAACGTATAACGTATAACATATAACGTATAACGTATAACGTATAACGTATAACGTATAACGTATAAGGTATAACGTATAACGTATAACGTATAACGTATAACGTATAACGTGTAACGAAGAACGTATAACGAAGAACGTAAAACGTATAACATATATCCTATAACGCATAACGTATATCGTATAACGCATAACGTATAGCGAATAACGCATAACGTATAGCGAATAACGCATAACGTATAACGTATAACGTATAACGTATAACATATAACGTATAACGTATAACTTATAACGTATAACGTATAACGTATAACGTATAACGTATAACGTATAACGTATAACGTATAACGTATAACGTATAACGTATAACGTATAACGTATAACGTATAACGTATAACGTATAACGTATAACGTATAACGTATAACGTATAACGTATAACGTATAACGTATAACGTATAACGTATAACGTATAACGTATAACGTATAACGTATAACGTATAACGTATAACGTATAACGTATAACGTATAACGTATAACGTATAACGTATAACGTATAACGTATAACGTATAACGTATAACGTATAACGTATAACGTATAACGTATAACGTATAACGTATAACGTATAACGTATAACGTATAACGTATAACGTATAACGTATAACGTATAACGTATAACGTATAACGTATAACGTATAACGTATAACGTATAACGTATAACGTATAACGTATAACGTATAACGTATAACGTATAACGAAGAACGTAAAACGTATAACATATATCCTATAACGCATAACGTATATCGTATAACGCATAACGTATAGCGAATAACGCATAACGTATAACGTATAACGTATAACCTATAACGTATAACGTAAAACATATGACGTATTACATATTACGTATAACGTATAACGTATAACGTATAACGTATAACGTATAACGTATAACGTGTAACGAAGAACGTATAACGAAGAACGTAAAACGTATAACATATATCCTATAACTCATAACGTATATCGTATAACGCATAACGTATAGCGAATAACGCATAACGTATAACGTATAACGTATAACGTATAACGTATAACGTATAACGTATAACGTATAACGTATAACGTATAACGTGTAACGAAGAACGTATAACGAAGTACGTAAAACGTATAACATATATCCTATAACGCATAACGTATATCGTATAACGCATAACGTATAGCGAATAACGCATAACGTATAACGTATAACGTATAACGTATAACGTATAACGTATAACGTATAACCTATAACGTATAACGTATAACGTATAACGTATAACGTATAACGTATAACGTATAACGTATAACGTATAACGTATAACGTATAACGTATAACGTATAACGTATAACGTATAACGTATAACGTATAACGTGTAACGAAGAACGTATAACGAAGAACGCAAAACGTATAACATATATCCTATAACGCATAACGTATATCGTATAAGGCATAACGTATAGCGAATAACGCATAACGTATAACGTATAACGTATAACCTATAACGTATAACGTAAAACATATGACGTATTACATATTACGTATAACGTATAACGTATAACGTATAACGTATAACGTATAACGTATAACGTGTAACGAAGAACGTATAACGAAGAACGTAAAACGTATAACATATATCCTATAACTCATAACGTATATCGAATAACGCATAACGTATAGCGAATAACGCATAACGTATAACGTATAACGTATAACGTATAACGTATAACGTATAACGTATAACGTATAACGTATAACGTATAACGTATAACGTATAACGTATAACGTATAACCTATAACGTATTACGTATAACGTATAACGTATAACGTATAACGTATAACGTATAACGTATAACGTATAACGTAAAACATATGACGTATTACATATTACGTATAACGTATAACGTATAACGTATAACGTATAACGTATAACGTGTAACGAAGAACGTATAACGAAGAACGTAAAACGTATAACATATATCCTATAACGCATAACGTATATTGTATAACGCATAACGTATAGCGAATAACGCATAACGTATAGCGAATAACGCATAACGTATAACGTATAACGTATAACGTATAACGTATAACGTATAACGTATAACGTATAACGTATAACGTATAACGTATAACGCATAACGTATAACGCATAACGTATAACGCATAACGTATAACGCATAACGTATAACGCATAACGTATAACGCATAACGTATAACGTATAACGTATAACGTATAACGTATAACGTATAACGTATAACGTATAACGTATAACGTATAACGTATAACGTATAACGTATAACGTATAACGTATAACGTATAACGTATAACGTATAACGTATAACGTATAACGTATAACGTATAGCGTATAACGTATAACGTATAACGTATAACGTATAACGTATAACGTATAACGTATAACGTATAACGTATAACTTATAACGTATAACGTATAACGTATAACGTATAACGTATAACGTATAACCTATAACGTATTACGTATAACGTATAACGTATAACGTATAACGTATAACGTATAACGTATAACGTGTAACGAAGAACGTATAACGAAGAACGTAAAACGTATAACATATATCCTATAACGCATAACGTATATTGTATAACGCATAACGTATAGCGAATAACGCATAACGTATAGCGAATAACGCATAACGTATAACGTATAACGTATAACGTATAACGTATAACGTATAACGTATAACGTATAACGTATAACGTATAACGTATAACGTATAACGCATAACGTATAACGCATAACGTATAACGCATAACGTATAACGCATAACGTATAACGCATAACGTATAACGCATAACGTATAACGTATAACGTATAACGTATAACGTATAACGTATAACGTATAACGTATAACGTATAACGTATAACCTATAACGTATTACGTATAACGTATAACGTATAACGTATAACGTATAACGTATAACGTATAACGTATAACGTAAAACATATGACGTATTACATATTACGTATAACGTATAACGTATAACGTATAACGTATAACGTATAACGTGTAACGAAGAACGTATAACGAAGAACGTAAAACGTATAACATATATCCTATAACGCATAACGTATATTGTATAACGCATAACGTATAGCGAATAACGCATAACGTATAGCGAATAACGCATAACGTATAACGTATAACGTATAACGTATAACGTATAACGTATAACGTATAACGTATAACGTATAACGTATAACGTATAACGCATAACGTATAACGCATAACGTATAACGCATAACGTATAACGCATAACGTATAACGCATAACGTATAACGCATAACGTATAACGCATAACGTATAACGTATAACGTATAACGTATAACGTATAACGTATAACGTATAACGTATAACGTATAACGTATAACGTATAACGTATAACGTATAACGTATAACGTATAACGTATAACGTATAACGTATAACGTATAACGTATAACGTATAACGTATAACGTATAACGTATAACGTATAACGTATAACGTATAACGTGTAACGAAGAACGTATAACGAAGAACGTAAAACGTATAACATATATCCTATAACGCATAACGTATATCGTATAACGCATAACGTATAGCGAATAACGCATAACGTATAACGTATAACGTATAACCTATAACGTATAACGTAAAACATATGACGTATTACATATTACGTATAACGTATAACGTATAACGTATAACGTATAACGTATAACGTATAACGTGTAACGAAGAACGTATAACGAAGAACGTAAAACGTATAACATATATCCTATAACTCATAACGTATATCGTATAACGCATAACGTATAGCGAATAACGCATAACGTATAACGTATAACGTATAACGTATAACGTATAACGTATAACGTATAACGTATAACGTATAACGTATAACGTATAACGTATAACGTATAACGTATAACGTATAACGTATAACGTATAACGTATAACGTATAACGTATAACGTATTACGTATAACGTATAACCTATAACGTATTACGTATAACGTATAACGTATAACGTATAACGTATAACGTATAACGTATAACGTATAACGTAAAACATATGACGTATTACATATTACGTATAACGTATAACGTATAACGTATAACGTATAACGTATAACGTGTAACGAAGAACGTATAACGAAGAACGTAAAACGTATAACATATATCCTATAACGCATAACGTATATTGTATAACGCATAA
This sequence comes from Ptiloglossa arizonensis, assembly GCF_051014685.1. NCBI lineage: Eukaryota > Metazoa > Arthropoda > Insecta > Hymenoptera > Colletidae > Ptiloglossa > Ptiloglossa arizonensis. The sequence goes on along the minus strand of NW_027478761.1, from coordinate 214,014 downwards.
CGTATAGCGAATAACGCATAACGTGTAGCGAATAACGCATAACGTATAACGTATAACGTATAACGTATAACGTATAACGTATAACGTATAACGTATAACGTCTAACGTATAACGCATAACGTATAACGCATAACGTATAACGCATAACGTATAACGCATAACGTATAACGCATAACGTATAACGCATAACGTATAACGCATAACGTATAACGCATAACGTATAACGTATAACGTATAACGTATAACGTATAACGTATAACGTATAACGTATAACGTATAACGTATAACGTATAACGTATAACGTATAACGTATAACGTATAACGTATAACGTGTAACGAAGAACGTATAACGAAGAACGTAAAACGTATAACATATATCCTATAACGCATAACGTATATCGTATAACGCATAACGTATAGCGAATAACGCATAACGTATAACGTATAACGTATAACCTATAACGTATAACGTAAAACATATGACGTATTACATATTACGTATAACGTATAACGTATAACGTATAACGTATAACGTATAACGTATAACGTGTAACGAAGAACGTATAACGAAGAACGTAAAACGTATAACATATATCCTATAACTCATAACGTATATCGTATAACGCATAACGTATAGCGAATAACGCATAACGTATAACGTATAACGTATAACGTATAACGTATAACGTATAACGTATAACGTATAACGTATAACGTATAACGTATAACGTATAACGTATAACGTATAACGTATAACGTATAACGTATAACGTATTACGTATAACGTATAACCTATAACGTATTACGTATAACGTATAACGTATAACGTATAACGTAAAACATATGACGTATTACATATTACGTATAACGTATAACGTATAACGTATAACGTATAACGTATAACGTATAACGTGTAACGAAGAACGTATAACGAAGAACGTAAAACGTATAACATATATCCTATAACGCATAACGTATATCGTATAACGCATAACGTATAGCGAATAACGCATAACGTATAACGTATAACGTATAACGTATAACGTATAACGTATAACGTATAACGTATAACGTATAACGTATAACCTATAACGTATTACGTATAACGTATAACGTATAACGTATAACGTATAACGTATAACGTATAACCTATAACGTATAACGTAAAACATATGACGTATTACATATTACGTATAACGTATAACGTATAACGTATAACGTATAACGTGTAACGAAGAACGTATAACGAAGAACGTAAAACGTATAACATATATCCTATAACGCATAACGTATATTGTATAACGCATAACGTATAGCGAATAACGCATAACGTATAGCGAATAACGCATAACGTATAACGTATAACGTATAACGTATAACGTATAACGTATAACGTATAACGTATAACGTATAACGCATAACGTATAACGCATAACGTATAACGCATAACGTATAACGCATAACGTATAACGCATAACGTATAACGCATAACGTATAACGCATAACGTATAACGTATAACGTATAACGTATAACGTATAACGTATAACGTATAACGTATAACGTATAACGTATAACGTATAACGTATAACGTATAACGTATAACGTATAACGTATAACGTGTAACGAAGAACGTATAACGAAGAACGTAAAACGTATAACATATATCCTATAACGCATAACGTATATCGTATAACGCATAACGTATAGCGAATAACGCATAACGTATAACGTATAACGTATAACCTATAACGTATAACGTAAAACATATGACGTATTACATATTACGTATAACGTATAACGTATAACGTATAACGTATAACGTATAACGTATAACGTGTAACGAAGAACGTATAACGAAGAACGTAAAACGTATAACATATATCCTATAACTCATAACGTATATCGTATAACGCATAACGTATAGCGAATAACGCATAACGTATAACGTGTAACGTATAACGTATAACGTATAACGTATAACGTATAACGTATAACGTATAACGTATAACGTATAACGTATAACGTATAACGTATAACGTATAACGTATAACGTATAACGTATTACGTATAACGTATAACCTATAACGTATTACGTATAACGTATAACGTATAACGTATAACGTATAACGTATAACGTATAACGTATAACGTAAAACATATGACGTATTACATATTACGTATAACGTATAACGTATAACGTATAACGTATAACGTATAACGTGTAACGAAGAACGTATAACGAAGAACGTAAAACGTATAACATATATCCTATAACGCATAACGTATATTGTATAACGCATAACGTATAGCGAATAACGCATAACGTGTAGCGAATAACGCATAACGTATAACGTATAACGTATAACGTATAACGTATAACGTATAACGTATAACGTCTAACGTATAACGCATAACGTATAACGCATAACGTATAACGCATAACGTATAACGCATAACGTATAACGCATAACGTATAACGCATAACGTATAACGCATAACGTATAACGCATAACGTATAACGCATAACGTATAACGTATAACGTATAACGTATAACGTATAACGTATAACGTATAACGTATAACGTATAACGTATAACGTATAACGTATAACGTATAACGTATAACGTATAACGTATAACGTATAACGTATAACGTATAACGTATAACGTATAACGTATAACGTATAACGTATAACGTATAACGTATAACGTATAACGTATAACGTATAACGTATAACCTATAACGTATTACGTATAACGTATAACGTATAACGTATAACGTATAGCGTATAACGTATAACGTATAACGTATAACGTATAACGTATAACGTATAACGTAAAACATATGACGTATTACATATTACGTATAACGTATAACGTATAACGTATAACGTGTAACGTATAACGTATAACGTGAAACGAAGAACGTATAACGAAGAACGTAAAACGTATAACATATATCCTATAACGCATAACGTATATCGTATAACGCATAACGTAAAGCGAATAACTCATAACGTATAACGTATAACGTATAACGTATAACGTATAACGTATAACGTATAACGTATAACGTATAACGTATAACGTATAACCTATAACGTATTACGTATAACGTATAACGTATAACGTATAACGTATAACGTATAACGTATAACGTATAACGTAAAACATATGACGTATTACATATTACGTATAACGTATAACGTATAACGTATAACGTATAACGTATAACGTGTAACGAAGAACGTATAACGAAGAACGTAAAACGTATAACATATATCCTATAACGCATAACGTATATTCTATAACGCATAACGTATAGCGAATAACGCATAACGTATAGCGAATAACGCATAACGTATAACGTATAACGTATAACGTATAACGTATAACGTATAACGTATAACGTATAACGCATAACGTATAACGCATAACGTATAACGCATAACGTATAACGCATAACGTATAACGCATAACGTATAACGCATAACGTATAACGTATAACGTATAACGTATAACGTATAACGTATAACGTATAACGTATAACGTAAAACATATGACGTATTACATATTACGTATAACGTATAACGTATAACGTATAACGTATAACGTATAACGTGTAACGAAGAACGTATAACGAAGAACGTAAAACGTATAACATATATCCTATAACGCATAACGTATATCGTATAACGCATAACGTATAGCGAATAACGCATAACGTATAACGTATAACGTATAACGTATAACGTATAACGTATAACGTATAACGTATAACGTATAATGTATAACGTATAACGTATAACGTATGACGTATAACGTGTAACGAAGAACGTATAACGAAGAACGTAAAACGTATAACATATATCCTATAACGCATAACGTATATCGTATAACGCATAACGTATAGCGAATAACGCATAACGTATAACGTATAACGTATAACGTATAACGTATAACGTATAACGTATAACGTATAACGTATAACGTATAACGTATAACGTATAACGTATAACGTATAACGTATTACGTAAAACATATGACGTATTACATATTACGTATAACGTATAACGTATAACGTATAACGTATAACGTATAACGTATAACGTATAACGAAGAACGTAAAACGTATAACATATATCCTATAACGCATAACGTATATCGTATGACGTGTAACGTATAACGTATAACGTATATCGTATAACGTATGACGTATAACGTATAACGTATAACGTATAACGTATAACGTATAACGTATAACGTATAACGTATAACGTATAACGTATAACGCATAACGTATAACGCATAACGTAGAACGCATAACGTATAACGCATAACGTATAACGCATAACGTATAACGGATAACGTATAACGTATAACGTATAACGTATAACGTATAACGTATAACGTATAACGTATAACGTATAACGTATAACGTATAACGTATAACGTATAACGTATAACGTATAACGTATAACGTATAACGTATAACGTATAACGTATAACGTGTAACGAAGAACGTATAACGAAGAACGTAAAACGTATAACATATATCCTATAACGCATAACGTATATCGTATAACGCATAACGTATAGCGAATAACGCATAACGTATAACGTATAACGTATAACCTATAACGTATAACGTAAAACATATGACGTATTACATATTACGTATAACGTATAACGTATAACGTATAACGTATAACGTATAACGTATAACGTGTAACGAAGAACGTATAACGAAGAACGTAAAACGTATAACATATATCCTATAACTCATAACGTATATCGTATAACGCATAACGTATAGCGAATAACGCATAACGTATAACGTATAACGTATAACGTATAACGTATAACGTATAACGTATAACGTATAACGTATAACGTATAACGTATAACGTATAACGTATAACGTATAACGTATAACGTATAACGTATAACGTATAACGTATAACGTATTACGTATAACGTATAACCTATAACGTATTACGTATAACGTATAACGTATAACGTATAACGTATAACGTATAACGTATAACGTATAACGTAAAACATATGACGTATTACATATTACGTATAACGTATAACGTATAACGTATAACGTATAACGTATAACGTGTAACGAAGAACGTATAACGAAGAACGTAAAACGTATAACATATATCCTATAACGCATAACGTATATTGTATAACGCATAACGTATAGCGAATAACGCATAACGTGTAGCGAATAACGCATAACGTATAACGTATAACGTATAACGTATAACGTATAACGTATAACGTATAACGTATAACGTCTAACGTATAACGCATAACGTATAACGCATAACGTATAACGCATAACGTATAACGCATAACGTATAACGCATAACGTATAACGCATAACGTATAACGCATAACGTATAACGCATAACGTATAACGCATAACGTATAACGTATAACGTATAACGTATAACGTATAACGTATAACGTATAACGTATAACGTATAACGTATAACGTATAACGTATAACGTATAACGTATAACGTATAACGTATAACGTATAACGTATAACGTATAACGTATAACGTATAACGTATAACGTATAACGTATAACGTATAACGTATAACGTATAACGTATAACGTATAACGTATAACGTATAACGTATAACGTATAACCTATAACGTATTACGTATAACGTATAACGTATAACGTATAACGTATAACGTATAACGTATAACGTATAACGTATAGCGTATAACGTATAACGTATAACGTATAACGTATAACGTATAACGTATAACGTAAAACATATGACGTATTACATATTACGTATAACGTATAACGTATAACGTATAACGAGTAACGTATAACGTATAACGTGAAACGAAGAACGTATAACGAAGAACGTAAAACGTATAACATATATCCTATAACGCATAACGTATATCGTATAACGCATAACGTAAAGCGAATAACTCATAACGTATAACGTATAACGTATAACGTATAACGTATAACGTATAACGTATAACGTATAACGTATAACGTATAACGTATAACCTATAACGTATTACGTATAACGTATAACGTATAACGTATAACGTATAACGTATAACGTATAACGTATAACGTAAAACATATGACGTATTACATATTACGTATAACGTATAACGTATAACGTATAACGTATAACGTATAACGTGTAACGAAGAACGTATAACGAAGAACGTAAAACGTATAACATATATCCTATAACGCATAACGTATATTCTATAACGCATAACGTATAGCGAATAACGCATAACGTATAGCGAATAACGCATAACGTATAACGTATAACGTATAACGTATAACGTATAACGTATAACGTATAACGTATAACGCATAACGTATAACGCATAACGTATAACGCATAACGTATAACGCATAACGTATAACGCATAACGTATAACGCATAACGTATAACGTATAACGTATAACGTATAACGTATAACGTATAACGTATAACGTATAACGTATAACGTAAAACATATGACGTATTACATATTACGTATAACGTATAACGTATAACGTATAACGTATAACGTATAACGTGTAACGAAGAACGTATAACGAAGAACGTAAAACGTATAACATATATCCTATAACGCATAACGTATATCGTATAACGCATAACGTATAGCGAATAACGCATAACGTATAACGTATAACGTATAACGTATAACGTATAACGTATAACGTATAACGTATAACGTATAATGTATAACGTATAACGTATAACGTATAACATATAACGTACAACGTATAACGTATAACGTATAACGTATAACGTATAACGTATAACGTATAACGTATAACGTATTACGTATAACGTATAACGTATAACGTATAACGTATAACGTATAACGTATAACGTATAACGTATAACGTATGACGTATAACGTGTAACGAAGAACGTATAACGAAGAACGTAAAACGTATAACATATATCCTATAACGCATAACGTATATCGTATAACGCATAACGTATAGCGAATAACGCATAACGTATAACGTATAACGTATAACGTATAACGTATAACGTATAACGTATAACGTATAACGTATAACGTATAACGTATAACGTATAACGTATAACGTATAACGTATTACGTAAAACATATGACGTATTACATATTACGTATAACGTATAACGTATAACGTATAACGTATAACGTATAACGTATAACGTATAACGAAGAACGTAAAACGTATAACATATATCCTATAACGCATAACGTATATCGTATGACGTGTAACGTATAACGTATAACGTATATCGTATAACGTATGACGTATAACGTATAACGTATAACGTATAACGTATAACGTATAACGTATAACGTATAACGTATAACGTATAACGTATAACGCATAACGTATAACGCATAACGTATAACGCATAACGTATAACGCATAACGTATAACGCATAACGTATAACGGATAACGTATAACGTATAACGTATAACGTATAACGTATAACGTATAACGTATAACGTATAACGTATAACGTATAACGTATAACGTATAACGTATAACGTATAACGTATAACGTATAACGTATAACGTATAACGTATAACGAAGAACGTATAACGAAGAACGTAAAACGTATAACATATATCCTATAACGCATAACGTATATTGTATAACGCATAACGTATAGCGAATAACGCATAACGTATAGCGAATAACGCATAACGTATAACGTATAACGTATAACGTATAACATATAACGTATAACGTATAACGTATAACGTATAACGTATAACGTATAACGTATAACGTATAACGTATAACGTATAACGTATAACGTATTACGTATAACGTATAACGTATAACGTATAACGTATAACGTATAACGTATAACGTATAACGTATAACGTATAACGTATAACGTATAACGTATAACGTATAACCTATAACGTATTACGTATAACGTATAACGTATAACGTATAACGTATAACGTATAACGTATAACGTATAACGTATAACGTATAACGTAAAACATATGACGTATTACATATTACGAATAACGTATAACGTATAACGTATAACGTATAACGTATAACGTATAACGTGTAACGAAGAACGTATAACGAAGAACGTAAAACGTATAACATATATCCTATAACGCATAACGTATATTGTATAACGCATAACGTATAGCGAATAACGCATAACGTATAGCGAATAACGCATAACGTATAACGTATAACGTATAACGTATAACGTATAACGTATAACGTATAACGTATAACGCGTAACGTATAACGCATAACGTATAACGCATAACGTATAACGCATAACGTATAACGCATAACGTATAACGCATAACGTATAACGGATCACGTATAACGTATAACCTATGACGTATAACGTATAACGTATAACGTATAACGTATAACGTATAACGTATAACCATTGACGTATAACGTGTAACGTATAACGTATAACGTATAACGTATAACGTATAACGTATAACGTATAACGTATAACGTATGACGTATAAAGTATAACGTATAACGTATAACGTATAACGTATAGCGTATAACGTATAACGTATAACGTGTAACGTATAACCTATGTCGTATAACGTGTAACGTATAACGTATAACGTATAACGTATAACGTATAACGTATAACGTATAACGTATAACGTATAACGTATAACGTATAACGTATAACGTATAACGTATAACGTATAACCTATGACGTATGACGTATAACGTATAACGTATAACGTATAACGTATAACTTATGACGTATAACGTATAACGTATAACGTATAACGTATAACGTATAACGTATAACGTATAACGTATAACGTATAACGTATACCGTATAACGTATAACGTATAACGTATAACTTATAACGTATAACGTATAACGTATAACGTATAACGTATAACGTATAACGTATAACGTATAACGTATAACGTATAACGTATAACGTATAACGTATAACGTATAACGTATACCGTATAACGTATAACGTATAACGTATAACTTATAACGTATAACGTATAACGTATAACGTATAACGTATAACGTATAACGTATAACGTATAACGTATAACCTATGACGTATAACGTATAACTTATAAGGTATAACGTATAACGCATAACGTATAACGTATAACGTATAACATGTAATGTATAACGTATAACGTATAATGAATAACGTATAACGTATAACGTATAACGCACACCGTATAACGTACCACGTTTAACGTATTACGAATAACGTATAACGTATAACGTATGACGTATAACGTATAACGTATAACGTATAACGTATAACGTATAACGTATAACTAATAACGTATAACGTATAACGAATATCGTAGAACGTATAACGCGTAACGTATAACGTATAACGTATAACTTATAACGTATAACTTATGACGTATAACGTATAACGTATAACGTATAACGTATAACGTATAACGTATAACGTATAACGTATAACGTATAACGTATAACGTATAACGTATAACGTATTACGTATAACGTATAACGTATAACGTATAACGTATAACGTATAACGTATAACGTATAACGTATAACGTATAACGTATAACGTATAACTAATAACGTATAACGTATAACGAATATCGTAGAACGTATAACGCGTAACGTATAACGTATAACGTATAACGTATAACGTATAACGTATAACGTATGACGTATAAAGTATAACGTATAACGTATAACGTATAACGTATAGCGTATAACGTATAACGTATAACGTGTAACGTATAACGTATAACGTATAACGTATAACGTATATCGTATAACGTATAACGAATACCGAATAACGTATAACGTGTAACGAAGAACGCATAACGCATAACGTATAACGTATATCGTATAACGTATAATGTATATCGTATAGCGCATAACGTATAACGTATAACCTATGACGTATAACGTATAACGTATAACGTATAACTAATAACGTATAACGTATAACGAATATCGTAGAACGTATAACGCGTAACGTATAACGTATAACGTATAACGTATAACGTATAACGTATAACTTATGACGTATAACGTATAACGTATAACGTATAACGTATAACGTATAACGTATAACGTATAACGTATAACTAATAACGTATAACGTATAACGAATATCGTAGAACGTATAACGCATAACGTATAACGTATAACGTATAACGTATAACGTATAACTTATGACGTATAACGTATAACGTATAACGTATAACGCATAACGTATAACGTATAACGTATAACCTATAACGTATTACGTATAACGTATTACGTATAACGTATAACGTATAACGTATAACGTATAACGTATAACGTATAACGTATAACGTATAACGTATAACGTATAACGTATAACGTATAACGTATAACGTATAACGTATAACGTATAACGTATAACGTATAACGTATAACGTATGACGTATAACGTATGACGTATAACGTATAACGTATAACGTATAACGTATAACGTATAACGTATAACGTATAACGTACAACGTATGACGTACATCGTATAACGTATAACGTAGAACGTAGAACGTATAACGTATAACGTATAACGTATAACGTATGACTTATCACGTATAACGTATAACCTATAACGTATAGCGTATAACGTATAACGTATAACATATAACGTATAACGTATAACGTATAACGTATAACGTATAACCTATAACGTATAACGTATAACGTATAACGTATAACGTATAACGTATAAAGTATAACGTATAACGTATGACGTATAACGTATGACGTATAACGTATAACGTATAACGTATAACGTATAACGTATAACGTATAACGTATAACGTATAACGTATAACGTATAACGTATAACGTATAACGTATAACGTATAACGTATAACGTATAACGTATAACGTATAACGTATAACGTATAACGTATAACGTATAACGTATAACGTATAACGTATAACGTATAACGTATAACGTATAACGTATAACGTATAACGTATAACGTATAACGTATAACGTATAACGTATAACGTATAACGTATAACGTATAACGTATAACGTATAACGTATAACGTATAACGTATAACGTATAACGTATAACGTATAACGTATAACGTATAACGTATAACGTATAACGTATAACGTATAACGTATTACGTATAAAGTATAACGTATAACGTATAACGTATAACGTATAACGTATAACGTATAACGTATAACGTATAACGTAAAACGTGTAACGTATAACGTATAACGTATAACGTATAACGTATAACGTATAACGTGTAACGTATAACGTATAGCGTATAACGTATAACGTATAACGTATAACGTATAACGTATAACGTATAACGTATAGCGTATAACGTATAACGTATAACGTACAACCTATAACGTATAACGTATAACGTATAACGTATAACGTATAACGTATAACGTATAACGTATAACGTATAACGTATAACGTACAACGTATAACGTATGACGTATACCCTATAACGCATAACGTATAACGTATAACGTATAACGTTTAACGTATAACGTATAACGTATAACGTATAACGTATAACGTATAACGTATAACGTATAACGTATAACGTATAACGTATATCGTATAACGTATAACGTATAACGCATAACGTATAACGTATAACGTATAACGTATAATGTACAACCTATAACGTATAACGTATAACGTATAACGTACAACGTATAACGTATAACGTATAACGTATAACGTATAACGTATAACGTATAACGCATAACGTATAACGTATAACGTATAACGTATAACGTATAACGTATAACGTATAACGTATAACGTACAACGTTTAACGTATAACGATTAACGAATAACGTATAACGTATATCGCATGACGTATAACGCATAACGTATAACGTATAACGTACAACGTATAACGTATGACGTATATCCTATAACGCATAACGTATAACGTATAACGTATAACGTTTAACGTATAACGTATAACGTATAACGTATAACGTATAACGTATAACGTATAACGTATAACGTATAACGTATAACGTATAACGTATAACGTATAACGTATAACGTATAGCGTCTAACGTATAACGTATAACGTATAACGTATAGCGTATAACGTATAACGTATAACGATTAACGTAAAACGTATGACGTATTACATATTACGTATAACGTATAGCGTCTAACGTATAACGTATAACCTATAACGTATAACGTATAACGTATAACGTATAACGTATAACGCATAACGTTTAACGTATAACGTAGAACGTATAACATATTACGTATAACGTATAACGTATGACGTATAACGTATAACGTACAACGTTTAACGTATAACGTACAACGTAGAACGTACAACGTACAACGTATAACGTATAACGTACAACGTATAACGTATAACGTATAACGTATAGCGTCTAACGTATAACCTATAACGTATAACGTATAACGTATAACGTATAACGTATAACGTATAACGTATAACGTATAACGTATAACGTGTAACGTATAACGTGTAACGTATAACGTATAACGTATAACGTATAACGTATAACGTATAACGTACAACGTATATCGTATAACGTATAACGTATAACGTATAACGCATAACGTATAACGTATAACGTATAACGTATAACGTACAACGTATAACGTATAACGTATAACGTACAACGTATAACGTATAACGTATAACGTATAGCGTCTAACGTATAACGTATAACGTATAACGTATAGCGTATAACGTATAACGTATAACGATTAACGTAAAACGTATGACGTATTACATATTACGTATAACGTATAGCGTCTAACGTATAACGTATAACCTATAACGTATAACGTATAACGTATAACGTATAACGTATAACGCATAACGTTTAACGCATAACGTAGAACGTATAACATATAACGTATAACGTATAACGTATGACGTATAACGTATAACGTACAACGTTTAACGTATAACGTACAACGTAGAACGTATAACGTATAACGTATAACGCATAACGTATAACGTATAACTTATAACGTATAGCGTATAACGTATAACGTATAACGATTAACGTAAAACGTATGACGTATTTGATATTACGTATAACGTATAGCGTCTAACGTATAACGTATAACCTATAACGTATAACGTATAACGTATAACGTATAACGTATAACGTATAACGTATAACGTATAACGTATAACGTATAACGTATAACGTATAACGTATAACGTATAACGTATAACGTATAACGTATAACGTATGACGTATAACGTATAACGTATAACGCATAACGTATAACGTATAACGTATAACGTATAACGTATAACGTATAACGTATAACGTATAACGTATAACGTATAACGTATAACGTATAACGTATAACGTATAACGTATAACGTATAACGTATAACGTATAACGTATAACGTATAACGTATAACGTATAACGTATAACGTATGACGTATAACGTATAACGTATAACGAATAACGTATAACGTATAACGTATAACGTATAACGTATAACGTATAACGTATATCGTATAACGTATAACGTATAACGCATAACGTATAACGTATAACGTATAACGTATAACGTACAACCTATAACGTATAACGTATAACGTATAACGTATAACGTATAACGTATAACGTATAACGTATAACGTATAACGTATAACGCATAACGTATAACGTATAACGTATAACGTATAACGTATAACGTATAACGTATAACGTACAACGTTTAACGTATAACGATTAACGAATAACGATTAACGAATAACGTATAACGTATATCGCATGACGTATAACGCATAACGTATAACGTATAACGTACAACGTATAACGTATGACGTATATCCTATAACGCATAACGTATAACGTATAACGTTTAACGTATAACGTATAACGTATAACGTATAACGTATAACGTATAACGTATAACGTATAACGTATAACGTATAACGTATAACGTATAACGTATAACGTATAACGTATAACGTATAACGTATAACGTATAACGTATAACGTATAACGTATAACGAATAACGTATAACGTATAACGTATAACGTATAACGTATAACGTATAACGTATAACGTATAGCGTATAACGTATAACGTACAACGTATAACGTACAACGTACAACGTCTAACGTATAACGTAAAACGTATAACGTATAACGTATAACGTATGACGTATAACGTATAACGTATAACGTATAACGTATAACGTATAACGTATGACGTATAACGTATAACGTATAACGAATAACGTATAACGTATAACGTATAACGTATAACGTATAACGTATAACGTATATCGTATAACGTATAACGTATAACGCATAACGTATAACGTATAACGTATAACGTATAACGTACAACCTATAACGTATAACGTTTAACGTATAACGTACAACGTAGAACGTACAACGTACAACGTATAACGTATAAAGTACAACGTATAACGTATAACGTATAACGTATAGCGTCTAACGTATAACCTATAACGTATAACGTATAACGTATAACGTATAACGTATAACGTATAACGTATAACGTATAACGTGTAACGTATAACGTGTAACGTATAACGTATAACGTATAACGTATAACGTATAACGTATAACGTATAACGTATAACGTATAACGTATAAAGTATAACGTATAACGTATAATGTATAATGTATAACGTATAACGTATAACGTATAACGTATAACGTATAACGTATAACGTATAACGTATAACGTATAACGTATAACGTATAACGTATAACGTATAACGTATAACGTATAACGTATAACGTATATCTTACAACGCATAACGTATAACGTATAACGTATAACTTATAACGTATAACGTATAACGTATAACGTATAACGTATAACGTATAACGTATGACGTATAACGTATAACGTATAACGTATAACGTATAACGTATAACATATAGCGTATAACGTATAATGTAGAACGTATAACGTACAACGTATAACGTATAACGTATAACGTATAACGTATAACGTATAACGTATAACGTATAGCGTCTAACGTATAACGTATAACGTATAACGTACAACGTATAACGTATAACGTATATCCTATAACGCATAACGTATAACGTATAACGTACAACGTCTAACGCATAACGTATAACGTATAACGTATAACGTATAACGTATAACGTATAACGTATAACCTATAACGTATAACGTATAACGTATAACGTATAACGTATAACGTATAACGTATAACGTATAACGTATAACGTATAACGTATAACGTATAACGTATAACGTATGACGTATAACGTATGACGTATAACGTATAACGTATAACGAATAACGTATAACGTATAACGTATAACGTATAACGTATAACGTATAACGTATAACGTATATCGCATGACGTATAACGCATAACGTATAACGTATAACGTACAACGTATAACGTATGACGTATATCCTATAACGCATAACGTATAACGTACAACGTTTAACGTATAACGTATAACGTATAACGTATAACGTATAACGTATAACGTATAACGTATAACGTATAACGTATAACGTATAACGTATAACGTATAACGTATAACGTATAACGTATAACGTATAACGTATAACGTATAACGTATAACGTATAACGTATAACGTATAACGTATAACGTATAACGTATAACGTATAACGTATAACGTATAACGTATAACGTATAACGTATAACGTATAACGAATAACGTATAACGTATAACGAGTAACGTATAACGTATAACGTATAACGTATAACGTATAGCGTATAACGTATAACGTATAACGTATAACGTACAACGTCTAACGTATAACGTATAACGTATAACGTATAACGTACAACGTATAACGTATAACGTACAACGTATAACGTATAACGTATAACGTATAACGTATATCGTATAACGTATAACGTATAACGTATAACGCATAACGTATAACGTATAACGTATAACGTATAACGTATAACGTACAACGTATAACGTATAACGTATAACGTACAACGTATAACGTATAACGTATAACGTATAGCGTCTAACGAATAACGTATAACGTATAACGTATAGCGTATAACGTATAACGTATAACGATTAACGTAAAACGTATGACGTATTACATATTACGTATAACGTATAGCGTCTAACGTATAACGTATAACCTATAACGTATAACGTATAACGTATAACGTATAACGTATAACGCATAACGTTTAACGTATAACGTAGAACGTATAACATATAACGTATAACGTATAACGTATGACGTATAACGTATAACGTACAACGTTTAACGTATAACGTACAACGTAGAACGTATAACGTATAACGTATAACGTATGACTTATAACGTATAACGTATAACGAATAACGTATAACGTATAACGTATAACGCATAACGTATAACGTATAACGTATATCGTATAACGTATAACGTATAACGTATAACGCATAACGTATAACGTATAACGTATAACGTATAGCGTATAACGTATAACGTATAACGATTAACGTAAAACGTATGACGTATTACATATTACGTATAACGTATAGCGTCTAACGTATAACGTATAACCTATAACGTATAACGTATAACGTATAACGTATAACGTATAACGTATAACGTATAACGTATAACGTATAACGTATAACGTATAACGTATAACGTATAACGTATAACGTATAACGTGTAACGTATAACGTATAACGTATAACGTATAACGTATAACGTATAACGTATAACGTATGACGTATAACGTATAACGTATAACGAATAACGTATAACGTATAACGTATAACGTATAACGTATAACGTATAACGTATAACGTATAACGTATAACGTGTAACGTATAACGTATAACGTATAACGTATAACGTATAACGTATAACGTATAACGTATAACGTATAACGTATAACGTATAACGTATAACGTATGACGTATAACGTATAACGTATAACGAATAACGTATAACGTATAACGTATAACGTATAACGTATAACGTATAACGTATATCGTATAACGTATAACGTATAACGCATAACGTATAACGTATAACGTATAACGTATAACGTACAACCTATAACGTATAACGTATAACGTATAACGTATAACGTATAACGTATAACGTATAACGTATAACGTATAACGTATAACGCATAACGTATAACGTATAACGTATAACGTATAACGTATAACGTATAACGTATAACGTACAACGTTTAACGTATAACGAATAACGAATAACGTATAACGTATATCGCATGACGTATAACGTATAACGTATAACGTACAACGTATAACGTATAACGTATAACGTATAGCGTCTAACGTATAACGTATAACGTATAACGTATAGCGTATAACGTATAACGTATAACGATTAACGTAAAACGTATGACGTATTACATATTACGTATAACGTATAGCGTCTAACCTATAACGTATAACCTATAACGTATAACGTATAACGTATAACGTATAACGTATAACGCATAACGTTTAACGTATAACGTAGAACGTATAACATATAACGTATAACGTATAACGTATGACGTATAACGTATAACGTACAACGTTTAACGTATAACGTACAACGTATAACGTATAACGTATAACGTACAACGTATAACGTAAAACGTACAACGTATAACGTATAACGTATAACGTATAACGTATAACGTATATCGTATAACGTATAACGTATAACGTATAACGCATAACGTATAACGTATAACGTATGACGTATAACGTATAACGTATAACGAATAACGTATAACGTATAACGTATAACGTATAACGTATAACGTATAACGCATAACGTATAACGTATAACGTATGACCTATAACGTATAACGTATAACGAATAACGTATAACGTATAACGTATAACGTATAACGTATAACGTATAACGTATAACGTATATCACATAACGTATAACGTATAACGTACTACCTATAACGTATAACGTATAACGTATAACGTATAACGTATAACGTATAACGTATAACGTATAACGTATAACGTATAACGTATAACGTATAACGTATAACGTATAACGTATAACGCATAACGTATAACGTATAACGTACAACGTATAACGTATAACGTATAACGTATAACGTACAACGTTTAACGTATAACGATTAACGAATAACGTATAACGTATATCGCATGACGTATAACGTATAACGTATAACGTATAACGTACAAAGTATAACGTATAACGTATATCTTATAACGCATAACGTATAACGTATAACGTTTAACGTATAACGTACAACGTTTAACGTATAACGATTAACGAATAACGTATAACGTATATCGCATGACGTATAACGTATAACGTATAACGTATAACGTATAACGTATAACGTATAGCGTCTAACGTATAACGTATAACGTATAACGTATAGCGTATAACGTATAACGTATAACGATTAACGTAAAACGTATGACGTATTACATATTACGTATAACGTATAGCGTCTAACGTATAACGTATAACCTATAACGTATAACGTATAACGTATAACGTATAACGTATAACGCATAACGTTTAACGTATAACGTAGAACGTATAACATATAACGTATAACGTATAACGTATGACGTATAACGTATAACGTACAACGTTTAACGTATAACGTACAACGTATAACGTATAACGTATAACGTACAACGTATAACGTATAACGTACAACGTATAACGTATAACGTATAACGTATAACGTATATCGTATAACGTATAACGTATAACGTATAACGCATAACGTATAACGTATAACGTATGACGTATAACGTATAACGTATAACGAATAACGTATAACGTATAACGTATAACGTATAACGTATAACGTATAACGTATATCGTATAACGTATAACGTATAACGTACAACCTATAACGTATAACGTATAACGTATAACGTATAACGTATAACGTATAACGTATAACGTATAACGTATAACGTATAACGTATAACGTATAACGCATAACGTATAACGTATAACGTACAACGTATAACGTATAACGTATAACGTATAACGTACAACGTTTAACGTATAACGACTAACGAATAACGTATAACGTATATCGCATGACGTGTAACGCATAACGTATAACGTATAACGTACAACGTATAACGTATAACGTATATCCTATAACGCATAACGTATAACGTATAACGATTAACGTATAACGTATAACGTATAACGTATAACGTATAACGTATAACGTATAACGTATAACGTATAACGTATAACGTATAACGTATAACGTATAACGTATAACGTATAACGTATAACGTATAACGTATAACGTATAACGCATAACGTATAACGTATAACGTACAACGTATAACGTATAACGTATAACGTATAACGTACAACGTTTAACGTATAACGATTAACGAATAACGTATAACGTATATCGCATGACGTATAACGTATAACGTATAACGTATAACGTACAAAGTATAACGTATAACGTATATCCTATAACGCATAACGTTTAACGTATAACGTTTAACGTATAACGTACAACGTTTAACGTATAACGATTAACGAATAACGTATAACGTATATCGCATGACGTATAACGTATAACGTATAACGTATAACGTATAACGTATAACGTATAGCGTCTAACGTATAACGTATAACGTATAACGTATAGCGTATAACGTATAACGTATAACGATTAACGTAAAACGTATGACGTATTACATATTACGTATAACGTATAGCGTCTAACGTATAACGTATAACCTATAACGTATAACGTATAACGTATAACGTATAACGTATAACGCATAACGTTTAACGTATAACGTAGAACGTATAACATATAACGTATAACGTATAACGTATGACGTATAACGTATAACGTACAACGTTTAACGTATAACGTACAACGTATAACGTATAACGTATAACGTACAACGTATAACGTATAACGTACAACGTATAACGTATAACGTATAACGTATAACGTATATCGTATAACGTATAACGTATAACGTATAACGCATAACGTATAACGTATAACGTATGACGTATAACGTATAACGTATAACGAATAACGTATAACGTATAACGTATAACGTATAACGTATAACGTATAACGTATATCGTATAACGTATAACGTATAACGTACAACCTATAACGTATAACGTATAACGTATAACGTATAACGTATAACGTATAACGTATAACGTATAACGTATAACGTATAACGTATAACGTATAACACATAACGTATAACGTATAACGTACAACGTATAACGTATAACGTATAACGTATAACGTACAACGTTTAACGTATAACGACTAACGAATAACGTATAACGTATATCGCATGACGTGTAACGCATAACGTATAACGTATAACGTACAACGTATAACGTATAACGTATATCCTATAACGCATAACGTATAACGTATAACGATTAACGTATAACGTATAACGTATAACGTATAACGTATAACGTATAACGTATAACGTATAACGTATAACGTATAACGTATAACGTATAACGTATAACGTATAACGTATAACGTATAACGTATAACGTATAACGTATAACGTATAACGTATAACGTATAACGTATAACGTATAACGTATAACGTATAACGTATAACGTATAACGTATAACGTATAACGTATAACGTATAACGAATAACGTATAACGTATAACGTATAACGTATAACGTATAACGTATAACGTATAACGTATAGCGTATAACGTATAACGTATAACGTATAACGTACAACGTCTAACGTATAACGTATAACGTATAACGTATAACGTACAACGTATAACGTATAACGTATAACGTATAACGTATAACGTATAACGTATAACGTATAACGTATAACGTATAACGTATAACGTATGACGTATAACGTATAACGTATAACGAATAACGTATAACGTATAACGTATAACGTATAACGAATAACGTATAACGTATAACGTATAACGTATAACGTATAACGTATAACGTATAACGTATAGCGTATAACGTATAACGTATAACGTATAACGTACAACGTCTAACGTATAACGTATAACGTATAACGTATAACGTACAACGTATAACGTATAACGTATAACGTATAACGTATAACGTATAACGTATAACGTATAACGTATAGCGTATAACGTATAACGTATAACGTATAACGTACAACGTCTAACGTATAACGTATAACGTATAACGTATAACGTACAACGTATAACGTATAACGTATAACGCATAACGTATAACGTATAACGTACAACGTATAACGTATAACGTATAACGTATAACGTACAACGTTTAACGTATAACGATTAACGAATAACGTATAACGTATATCGCATGACGTATAACGTATAACGTATAACGTATAACGTACAAAGTATAACGTATAACGTATATCCTATAACGCATAACGTTTAACGTATAACGTTTAACGTATAACGTACAACGTTTAACGTATAACGATTAACGAATAACGTATAACGTATATCGCATGACGTATAACGTATAACGTATAACGTATAACGTATAACGTATAACGTATAGCGTCTAACGTATAACGTATAACGTATAACGTATAGCGTATAACGTATAACGTATAACGATTAACGTAAAACGTATGACGTATTACATATTACGTATAACGTATAGCGTCTAACGTATAACGTATAACCTATAACGTATAACGTATAACGTATAACGTATAACGTATAACGCATAACGTTTAACGTATAACGTAGAACGTATAACATATAACGTATAACGTATAACGTATGACGTATAACGTATAACGTACAACGTTTAACGTATAACGTACAACGTATAACGTATAACGTATAACGTACAACGTATAACGTATAACGTACAACGTATAACGTATAACGTATAACGTATAACGTATATCGTATAACGTATAACGTATAACGTATAACGCATAACGTATAACGTATAACGTATGACGTATAACGTATAACGTATAACGAATAACGTATAACGTATAACGTATAACGTATAACGTATAACGTATAACGTATATCGTATAACGTATAACGTATAACGTACAACCTATAACGTATAACGTATAACGTATAACGTATAACGTATAACGTATAACGTATAACGTATAACGTATAACGTATAACGTATAACGTATAACGCATAACGTATAACGTATAACGTACAACGTATAACGTATAACGTATAACGTATAACGTACAACGTTTAACGTATAACGACTAACGAATAACGTATAACGTATATCGCATGACGTGTAACGCATAACGTATAACGTATAACGTACAACGTATAACGTATAACGTATATCCTATAACGCATAACGTATAACGTATAACGATTAACGTATAACGTATAACGTATAACGTATAACGTATAACGTATAACGTATAACGTATAACGTATAACGTATAACGTATAACGTATAACGTATAACGTATAACGTATAACGTATAACGTATAACGTATAACGTATAACGCATAACGTATAACGTATAACGTACAACGTATAACGTATAACGTATAACGTATAACGTACAACGTTTAACGTATAACGATTAACGAATAACGTATAACGTATATCGCATGACGTATAACGTATAACGTATAACGTATAACGTACAAAGTATAACGTATAACGTATATCCTATAACGCATAACGTTTAACGTATAACGTTTAACGTATAACGTACAACGTTTAACGTATAACGATTAACGAATAACGTATAACGTATATCGCATGACGTATAACGTATAACGTATAACGTATAACGTATAACGTATAACGTATAGCGTCTAACGTATAACGTATAACGTATAACGTATAGCGTATAACGTATAACGTATAACGATTAACGTAAAACGTATGACGTATTACATATTACGTATAACGTATAGCGTCTAACGTATAACGTATAACCTATAACGTATAACGTATAACGTATAACCTATAACGTATAACGCATAACGTTTAACGTATAACGTAGAACGTATAACATATAACGTATAACGTATAACGTATGACGTATAACGTATAACGTACAACGTTTAACGTATAACGTACAACGTATAACGTATAACGTATAACGTACAACGTATAACGTATAACGTACAACGTATAACGTATAACGTATAACGTATAACGTATATCGTATAACGTATAACGTATAACGTATAACGCATAACGTATAACGTATAACGTATGACGTATAACGTATAACGTATAACGAATAACGTATAACGTATAACGTATAACGTATAACGTATAACGTATAACGTATATCGTATAACGTATAACGTATAACGTACAACCTATAACGTATAACGTATAACGTATAACGTATAACGTATAACGTATAACGTATAACGTATAACGTATAACGTATAACGTATAACGTATAACGCATAACGTATAACGTATAACGTACAACGTATAACGTATAACGTATAACGTATAACGTACAACGTTTAACGTATAACGACTAACGAATAACGTATAACGTATATCGCATGACGTGTAACGCATAACGTATAACGTATAACGTACAACGTATAACGTATAACGTATATCCTATAACGCATAACGTATAACGTATAACGATTAACGTATAACGTATAACGTATAACGTATAACGTATAACGTATAACGTATAACGTATAACGTATAACGTATAACGTATAACGTATAACGTATAACGTATAACGTATAACGTATAACGTATAACGTATAACGTATAACGTATAACGTATAACGTATAACGTATAACGTATAACGTATAACGTATAACGTATAACGTATAACGTATAACGAATAACGTATAACGTATAACGTATAACGTATAACGTATAACGTATAACGTATAACGTATAGCGTATAACGTATAACGTATAACGTATAACGTACAACGTCTAACGTATAACGTATAACGTATAACGTATAACGTACAACGTATAACGTATAACGTATAACGTATAACGTATAACGTATAACGTATAACGTATAACGTATAACGTATAACGTATAACGTATGACGTATAACGTATAACGTATAACGAATAACGTATAACGTATAACGAATAACGTATAACGTACAACGTATAACGTATAACGTATAACGTATAACGTATATCGTATAACGTATAACGTATAACGTATAACGCATAACGTTTAACGTATAACGTACAACGTAGAACGTATAACGTACAACGTATAACGTATAACGTACAACGTATAACGTATAACGTATAACGTATAGCGTCTAACGTATAACGTATAACGTATAACGTATAACGTATAACGTATAACGTATAACGTATAACGTATAACGTATAACGTATAACGTATAACGTACAACGTACAACGTATAACGTATTACGTACAACGTACAACGTATAACGTATCACGTATAACGTATAACGTATAACGTATAACGTATAACGTATAACGTATAACGTATAACGTATAACGTATAACGTATAACGTATATCGTACAACGTATAACGTATAACGTATATCCTATAACGCATAACGTATAACGTATAACGTATAACGTACAACGTCTAACGTATAATGTATAACGTATAACGTATAACGTTCAACGTATAACTTATAACGTATAACGTATAACGTATAACGTATAACGTATAACGTATAACGTATAACGTACAACGTACAACGTATAACGTATTACGTACAACGTACAACGTATAACGTATCACGTATAACGTATAACGTATAACGTATAACGTATAACGTATAACGTATAACGTATAACGTATAACGTATAACGTATAACGTATAACGTATAACGCATAACGTATAACGTATAACGTATAACGTATAACGTATAACGTACAACCTATAACGTATAACGTATAACGTATAACGTATAACGTATAACGTATAACGTATAACGTATAACGTATAACGTATGACGTATAACGTATAACGTATAATGTATAACGCATAACGTATAACGTATAACGTATAACGTATAACGTATAACGTATAACGTACAACGTATAACTTATAACGTATAACGTATAACGTATAACGTATAACGTATAACGTATAACGTGTAACGTATAACGTATAACGTACAACGTATAACGTATAACGTATAACGTATAACGTATTACGTATAACGTATAACGTATAACGTATAACGTACAACGCTTAACGTATAACGTATAACGAATAACGTATTACGTATATCGCATGACGTATAACGCATAACGTATAACGTACAACGTATAACGTATAACGTATATCCTATAACGCATAACGTATAACGTATAAGGTATAACGTATAACGAATAACGTATAACGTATAACGTATAACGTATAAAGTATAACGTATAACGTATAACGTGTAACGTATAACGTATAACGTATAACGTATAACGTATAACGTATAACGTATAACGTATATCCTATAACGCATAACGCATAACGTATAACGTATAACGTATAACGTATAACGTATAACGTATAACGTATAACGTATAACGTATAACGTATAAAGTATAACGTGTAACGTATAACGTGTAACGTATAACGTATAACGTATAACGTATAACGTATAACGTATAACGTATAACGTATAACGTATAACGTATAACGTATAACGTAGAACGTATAACGTATAACGTATAACGTATAACGTATAACGTATAACGTATAACGTATAACGTATAACGTATAACGTATAACGTATAACGTATAACGTATAACGTATAACGTATAACGTATAACGTATAACGTATAACGTATAACGTATAACGTATAACGTATAACGTATAACGTATAACGTATAACGTATAACGTATAACGTATAACGTATAACGTATAACGTATAACGTATAACGTATAACGTATAACGTATAACGTATAACGTATAACGTATAACGTATAACGTATAACGTATAACGTATAACGTATAACGTATAACTTATAACGTACAACGTATAACGTATAACGTATATCCTATAACGCATAACGTATAACGTATAACGTATAACGTATAACGTATAACGTATAACGTATAACGTATAACGTATAACGTATAAAGTATAACGTATAACGTATAACGTGTAACGTATAACGCATAACGTATAACGTATAACGTATAACGTATAACGTATAACGTATAACGTATAACGTAT
Source organism: Ptiloglossa arizonensis (assembly GCF_051014685.1). Lineage (NCBI taxonomy): Eukaryota > Metazoa > Arthropoda > Insecta > Hymenoptera > Colletidae > Ptiloglossa > Ptiloglossa arizonensis. Next base: position 187,752 of record NW_027478761.1, on the reverse strand, counting down.
AACGTACCACGTTTAACGTATAACGTATAACGTAGAACGTATAACATATAACGTATAACGTATAACGTATGACGTATAACGTATAACGTACAACGTTTAACGTATAACGTATAACGTAGAACGTATAACGTACAACGTATAACGTATAACGTATAACGTATAACGTGTAACGTATAACGTATAGCGTCTAACGTATAACGTATAACGTATAACGTATAACGTATAACGTATAACGTATAACGCATAACGTACAACGTATAACGTATAACGTATAACGTACAACGTATAACGTATAGCGTCTAACGTATAACGTATAACGTATAACGTATAGCGTATAACGTATAACGTATAACGTATAAAGATTAACGTAAAACGTATGACGTATTACATATTACGTATAACGTATAGCGTCTAACGTATAACGTATAACGTATAACGTATAACGTATAACGTACAACATATAACGCATAACGTATAACGTATAACGTATAGCGTATAACGTATAACGTATAACGTATAACGTATAACGTACAACGTTTAACGTATAACGTATAACGAATAACGTATAACGTATAACGTATAACGTATGACGTATAACGTATAACGTATAACGAATAACGTATAACGTATAACGTATAACGTATAACGTATAACGTATAACGTATAACGTATAACGTATAACGTATAACGTATAACGTATAACGTATAACGCATAACGTATAACGTATAACGTATAACGTATAACGTATAACGTATAACGTATAACGTATAACGTATGACGTATAACGTATAACGTATAACGAATAACGTATAACGTATAACGTATAACGTATAACGTATAACGTATAACGTATAACGTATAACGTACAACGTATAACGTATAACGTATAACGTATAGCGTCTAACGTATAACGTATAACGTATAACGTATAGCGTATAACGTATAACGTATAACGATTAACGTAAAACGTATGACGTATTACATATTACGTATAACGTATAGCGTCTAACGTATAACGTATAACCTATAACGTATAACGTATAACGTATAACGTATAACGTATAACGCATAACGTTTAACGTATAACGTAGAACGTATAACATATAACGTATAACGTATAACGTATGACGTATAACGTATAACGTACAACGTTTAACGTATAACGCACAACGTATAACGTATAACGTATAACGTAAAACGTATAACGTATAACGTACAACGTATAACGTATAACGTATAACGTATAACGTATATCGTATAACGTATAACGTATAACGTATAACGCATAACGTATAACGTATAACGTATGACGTATAACGTATAACGTATAACGAATAACGTATAACGTATAACGTATAACGTATAACGTATAACGTATAACGCATAACGTATAACGTATAACGTATGACGTATAACGTATAACGTATAACGAATAACGTATAACGTATAACGTATAACGTATAACGTATAACGTATAACGTATATCGTATAACGTATAACGTATAACGTACTACCTATAACGTATAACGTATAACGTATAACGTATAACGTATAACGTATAACGTATAACGTATAACGTATAACGTATAACGTATAACGTATAACGTATAACGTATAACGCATAACGTATAACGTATAACGTACAACGTATAACGTATAACGTATAACGTATAACGTACAACGTTTAACGTATAACGATTAACGAATAACGTATAACGTATATCGCATGACGTATAACGTATAACGTATAACGTATAACGTACAAAGTATAACGTATAACGTATATCCTATAACGCATAACGTTTAACGTATAACGTTTAACGTATAACGTACAACGTTTAACGTATAACGATTAACGAATAACGTATAACGTATATCGCATGACGTATAACGTATAACGTATAACGTATAACGTATAACGTATAACGTATAGCGTCTAACGTATAACGTATAACGTATAACGTATAGCGTATAACGTATAACGTATAACGATTAACGTAAAACGTATGACGTATTACATATTACGTATAACGTATAGCGTCTAACGTATAACGTATAACCTATAACGTATAACGTATAACGTATAACGTATAACGTATAACGCATAACGTTTAACGTATAACGTAGAACGTATAACATATAACGTATAACGTATAACGTATGACGTATAACGTATAACGTACATCGTTTAACGTATAACGTACAACGTATAACGTATAACGTATAACGTACAACGTATAACGTATAACGTACAACGTATAACGTATAACGTATAACGTATAACGTATATCGTATAACGTATAACGTATAACGTATAACGCATAACGTATAACGTATAACGTATGACGTATAACGTATAACGTATAACGAATAACGTATAACGTATAACGTATAACGTATAACGTATAACGTATAACGTATATCGTATAACGTATAACGTATAACGTACAACCTATAACGTATAACGTATAACGTATAACGTATAACGTATAACGTATAACGTATAACGTATAACGTATAACGTATAACGTATAACGTATAACGCATAACGTATAACGTATAACGTACAACGTATAACGTATAACGTATAACGTATAACGTACAACGTTTAACGTATAACGACTAACGAATAACGTATAACGTATATCGCATGACGTGTAACGCATAACGTATAACGTATAACGTACAACGTATAACGTATAACGTATATCCTATAACGCATAACGTATAACGTATAACGATTAACGTATAACGTATAACGTATAACGTATAACGTATAACGTATAACGTATAACGTATAACGTATAACGTATAACGTACCACGTTTAACGTATAACGTATAACGTAGAACGTATAACATATAACGTATAACGTATAACGTATGACGTATAACGTATAACGTACAACGTTTAACGTATAACGTATAACGTAGAACGTATAACGTACAACGTATAACGTATAACGTATAACGTATAACGTGTAACGTAAAACGTATAGCGTCTAACGTATAACGTATAACGTATAACGTATAACGTATAACGTATAACGTATAACGCATAACGTACAACGTATAACGTATAACGTATAACGTACAACGTATAACGTATAGCGTCTAACGTATAACGTATAACGTATAACGTATAGCGTATAACGTATAACGTATAACGTATAAAGATTAACGTAAAACGTATGACGTATTACATATTACGTATAACGTATAGCGTCTAACGTATAACGTATAACGTATAACGTATAACGTATAACGTATAACGTACAACGTATAACGCATAACGTATAACGTATAACGTATAGCGTATAACGTATAACGTATAACGTATAACGTATAACGTACAACGTTTAACGTATAACGTATAACGAATAACGTATAACGTATATCGCATGACGTATAACGCATAACGTATAACGTATAACGTATAACGTATAACGAATAACGTATAACGTATAACGAATAACGTATAACGTACAACGTATAACGTACAACGTATAACGTATAACGTATATCCTATAACGCATAACGTATAACGTATAACGTATAACGTATAACGTATAACGTATAACGTATAACGTATAAAGTATAACGTATAACGTAGAGCGTATAACATATAACGTATAACGTATAACGTATAACGTATAACGTATAACGTATTACGTATAACGCATAACGTATAACGTATAACGTATAACGTATAACGTATAACGCATAACGTATAACGCATAACGTATAACGTATAACGTATAACGTATAACGTATAACGTATAACGTATAACGTATAACGTATAACGTATAACGTATAACGTATAACGTATAACGTATAACGTATAACGTAGAGCGTATAACATATAACGTATAACGTATAACGTATGACGTATAACCTATAACGATTTACGTATAACGTATAACGTATAACGTATAACGTATAACGTATAACGTATAACGCATAACGTATAACGTATAACGTATAACGTATAACGTGTAACGTATAACGTATAGCGTCTAACGTATAACGTATAACGTATAACGTATAACGTATAACGTATACCGTCTAACGTATAACGTATAACGTATAACGTATAACGTATAACGTATAACGTACAACGTATAACGTACAACGTATAACGTATAACGTATAACGTATAACGTATGACGTATAACGTATAACGTACAACGTTTAACGTATAACGTATAACGTAGAACGTATAACGTTCAACGTATAACGTATAACGTATAACGTATAACGTGTAACGTATAACGTATAGCGTCTAACGTATAACGTATAACGTATAACGTATAACGTATAACGTATAACGTGCAACGTATAACGTACAACGCATAACGTATAACGTATATCCTATAACGCATAACGTATAACGTATAACGTATAACGTATAACGTATAACGTATAACGTATAACGTATAACGTATAACGTATAACGTAGAGCGTATAACATATAACGTATAACGTATAACGTATAACGTATAACCTATAACGTATTACGTATAACGTATAACATATAACGTATAACGTATAACGTATGACGTATAACGTATAACGTATAACGTATAACGTATAACGTAAAACGTATAACGTATAACGTACAGCGTTTAACGTATAATGTATAACGTAGAACGTATAACATATAACGTGTAACGTATAACGTATGACGTATAACGTATAACGTACAGCGTTTAACGTATAACGTATAACGTAGAACGTATAACGAACAACGTATAACGTATAACGTATAACGTATAACGTATAACGTATAACGTATAGCGTCTAACGTATAACGTATAACGTATAACGTATAGCGTATAACGTATAACGTATAACGATTAACGTAAAACGTATGACGTATTACGTATTACGTATAACGTATAGCGTATAACGTATAACGTATAACGTATAACGTATAACGTATAACGTATAACGTATAACGTATAACGCATAACGTATAACGTATAACGTAGAACGTATAACATATAACGTATAACGTATAACGTATGACGTATAACGTATAACGTACAACGTTTAACGTATAACGTATAACGTAGAACGTATAACGTACAACGTATAACGTATAACGTATAACGTATAACGTATAACGTGTAACGTATAACGTATAGCGTCTAACGTATAACGTATAACGTATAACGTATAACGTATAACGTATAACGTATAACGTATAACGTATAACGTATAACGTATAACGTATAACGTATAACGTATAACGTATGAAGTATAACGTATAACGTATAATGTACAATGTATAACGTATAACGTATACCGTATAACGTATAACGTATAACGTATAACGTATAACGTATAACGTATAACGTATAACGTATGACGTATTACATATTACGTATAACGTATAACGTATAACGTATAACGTATAACGTATAACGTACAACGTACAACGTATAACGTATAACGTATAACGTATAACGTATAACGTATAACGTATAACGTATAACGTATAACGTACAACGTACAACGTATAACGTATAACGTATAACGTATAACGTATAACGTATAACGTATAACGTATAACGTATAACGTATAACGTATAACGTATAACGTATAACGTATAACGTATAACGTATATTCTATAACGCATAACGTATAACGTATAACGTATAACGTACAACGTATAACGTATATTCTATAACGCATAACGTATAACGTATAACGTATAACGTATAACGTATAACGTATAACGTATAACGTATAACGTATAACGTATAACGTATAACGTATAACGTATAACGTACAACGTATAACGTATAACATATAACGTATAACGTATAACGTATAACGTATAACGCATAACGTGTAACGTATAACGTATAACGTATAACGTACAACCTATAACGTGTAACGTATAACGTATAACGTATAACGTATAACGTATAACGTATAACGTATGACGCATAACGTATAACGTATAACGTATAACGTATAACGTATAACGTATAACGTACAGCGTTTAACGTATAACGTATAACGTAGAACGTATAACGTATAACGTATAACGTATAACGTATAACGTATAACGTATAACGTATAACGTATAACGTATAACGTATGACGTATAACGTATAACGTATAACGAATAACGTATAACGTATAACGTATAACGTATAACGTATAACGTATAACGTATATCGTATAACGTATAACGTATAACGCATAACGTATAACGTATAACGTATAACGTATAACGTATAACGTATAACGTATAACGTATAACGTATAACGTATAACGTATAACGTATAACGTATAACGTATAACGTATAACGTATAACGTATAACGTATAACGTATAACGAATAACGTATAACGTATAACGTATAACGTATAACGTATAACGAATAACGTATAACGTATAACGTATAACGTATAACGTATAACGTATAACGTATATCGTATAACGTATAACGTATAACGCATAACGTATAACGTATAACGTATAACGTATAACGTATAACGTGTAACGTATATCGTATAACGTATAACGTATAACGTACTACCTATAACGTATAACGTATAACGTATAACGTATAACGTATAACGTATAACGTATAACGTATAACGTATAACGTATAACGTATAACGTATAACGTATAACGTATAACGTATAACGCATAACGTATAACGTATAACGTACAACGTATAACGTATAACGTATAACGTATAACGTACAACGTTTAACGTATAACGATTAACGCATAACGTTTAACGTATAACGTATAACGTATAACGTATAACGTATAACGTATAACGTATAACGTATAACGTATAACGTATAACGTATATCGCATGACGTATAACGTATAACGTATAACGTATAACGTATAACGTATAACGTATAGCGTCTAACGTATAACGTATAACGTATAACGTATAGCGTATAACGTATAACGTATAACGATTAACGTAAAACGTATGACGTATTACATATTACGTATAACGTATAGCGTCTATCGTATAACGTATAACCTATAACGTATAACGTATAACGTATAACGTATAACGTATAACGCATAACGTTTAACGTATAACGTAGAACGTATAACATATAACGTATAACGTATAACGTATGACGTATAACGTATAACGTACAACGTTTAACGTATAACGTACAACGTATAACGTATAACGTATAACGTACAACGTATAACGTATAACGTACAACGTATAACGTATAACGTATAACGAATAACGTATATCGTATAACGTATAACGTATAACGTATAACGCATAACGTATAACGTATAACGTATGACGTATAACGTATAACGTATAACGAATAACGTATAACGTATAACGTGTAACGTATAACGTATAACGTATAACGTATATCGTATAACGTATAACGTATAACGTACAACCTATAACGTATAACGTATAACGTATAACGTATAACGTATAACGTATAACGTATAACGTATAACGTATAACGTATAACGTATAACGTATAACGTATAACGCATAACGTATAACGTATAACGTACAACGTATAACGTATAACGTATAACGTATAACGTACAACGTTTAACGTATAACGACTAACGAATAACGTATAACGTATATCGCATGACGTGTAACGCATAACGTATAACGTATAACGTACAACGTATAACGTATAACGTATATCCTATAACGCATAACGTATAACGTATAACGATTAACGTATAACGTATAACGTATAACGTATAACGTATAACGTATAACGTATAACGTATAACGTATAACGTATAACGTACCACGTTTAACGTATAACGTATAACGTAGAACGTATAACATATAACGTATAACGTATAACGTATGACGTATAACGTATAACGTACAACGTTTAACGTATAACGTATAACGTAGAACGTATAACGTACAACGTATAACGTATAACGTATAACGTATAACGTGTAACGTATAACGTATAGCGTCTAACGTATAACGTATAACGTATAACGTATAACGTATAACGTATAACGTATAACGCATAACGTACAACGTATAACGTATAACGTATAACGTACAACGTATAACGTATAGCGTCTAACGTATAACGTATAACGTATAACGTATAGCGTATAACGTATAACGTATAACGTATAAAGATTAACGTAAAACGTATGACGTATTACATATTACGTATAACGTATAGCGTCTAACGTATAACGTATAACGTATAACGTATAACGTATAACGTACAACGTATAACGCATAACGTATAACGTATAACGTATAGCGTATAACGTATAACGTATAACGTATAACGTATAACGTACAACGTTTAACGTATAACGTATAACGAATAACGTATAACGTATATCGCATGACGTATAACGCATAACGTATAACGTATAACGTATAACGTATAACGAATAACGTATAACGTATAACGAATAACGTATAACGTACAACGTATAACGTACAACGTATAACGTATAACGTATATCCTATAACGCATAACGTATAACGTATAACGTATAACGTATAACGTATAACGTATAACGTATAACGTATAACGTATAAAGTATAACGTATAACGTAGAGCGTATAACATATAACGTATAACGTATAACGTATAACGTATAACGTATAACCTATAACGTATTACGTATAACGCATAACGTATAACGTATAACGTATAACGTATAACGTATAACGTATAACGTATAACGCATAACGTATAACGTATAACGTATAACGTATAACGTATAACGTATAACGTATAACGTATAACGTATAACGTATAACGTATAACGTATAACGTATAACGTATAACGTAGAGCGTATAACATATAACGTATAACGTATAACGTATGACGTATAACCTATAACGATTTACGTATAACGTATAACGTATAACGTATAACGTATAACGTATAACGTATAACGTATAACGTATAACGCATAACGTATAACGTATAACGTATAACGTATAACGTGTAACGTATAACGTATAGCGTCTAACGTATAACGTATAACGTATAACGTATAACGAATAACGTATACCGTCTAACGTATAACGTATAACGTATAACGTATAACGTATAACGTATAACGTACAACGTATAACGTACAACGTATAACGTATAACGTATAACGTATAACGTATGACGTATAACGTATAACGTACAACGTTTAACGTATAACGTATAACGTAGAACGTTTAACGTTCAACGTATAACGTATAACGTATAACGTATAACGTGTAACGTATAACGTATAGCGTCTAACGTATAACGTATAACGTATAACGTATAACGTATAACGTATAACGTACAACGTATAACGTACAACGCATAACGTATAACGTATATCCTATAACGCATAACGTATAACGTATAACGTATAACGTATAACGTATAACGTATAACGTATAACGTATAACGTATAACGTATAACGTATAACGTATAACGTAGAGCGTATAACATATAACGTATAACGTATAACGTATAACGTATAACCTATAACGTATTACGTATAACGTATAACATATAACGTATAACGTATAACGTATGACGTATAACGTATAACGTATAACGTATAACGTATAACGTAAAACGTATAACGTATAACGTACAGCGTTTAACGTATAATGTATAACGTAGAACGTATAACATATAACGTGTAACGTATAACGTATGACGTATAACGTATAACGTACAGCGTTTAACGTATAACGTATAACGTAGAACGTATAACGAACAACGTATAACGTATAACGTATAACGTATAACGTATAACGTATAACGTATAGCGTCTAACGTATAACGTATAACGTATAACGTATAGCGTATAACGTATAACGTATAACGATTAACGTAAAACGTATGACGTATTACGTATTACGTATAACGTATAGCGTATAACGTATAACGTATAACGTATAACGTATAACGTATAACGTATAACGTATAACGTATAACGCATAACGTATAACGTATAACGTAGAACGTATAACATATAACGTATAACGTATAACGTATGACGTATAACGTATAACGTACAACGTTTAACGTATAACGTATAACGTAGAACGTATAACGTACAACGTATAACGTATAACGTATAACGTATAACGTATAACGTGTAACGTATAACGTATAGCGTCTAACGTATAACGTATAACGTATAACGTATAACGTATAACGTATAACGTATAACGTATAACGTATAACGTATAACGTATAACGTATAACGTATAACGTATAACGTATGAAGTATAACGTATAACGTATAATGTACAATGTATAACGTATAACGTATACCGTATAACGTATAACGTATAACGTATAACGTATAACGTATAACGTATAACGTATAACGTATAACGTATGACGTATTACATATTACGTATAACGTATAACGTATAACGTATAACGTATAACGTAGAACGTACAACGTACAACGTATAACGTATAACGTATAACGTATAACGTATAACGTATAACGTATAACGTATAACGTATAACGTATAACGTACAACGTACAACGTACAACGTATAACGTATAACGTATAACGTATAACGTATAACGTATAACGTATAACGTATAACGTATAACGTATAACGTACAACGTACAACGTATAACGTATAACGTATAACGTATAACGTATAACGTATAACGTATAACGTATAACGTATAACGTACAACGTACAACGTATAACGTATAACGTATAACGTATAACGTATGACGCATAACGTATAACGTATAACGTATAACGTATAACGTATAACGTATAACGTACAGCGTTTAACGTATAACGTGTAACGTAGAACGTATAACGTATAACGTATAACGTATAACGTATAACGTATAACGTATAACGTATAACGTATAACGTATAACGTATGACGTATAACGTATAACGTATAACGAATAACGTATAACGTGTAACGTATAACGTATGACGTATAACGTATAACGTACAGCGTTTAACGTATAACGTATAACGTAGAACGTATAACGAACAACGTATAACGTATAACGTATAACGTATAACGTATAACGTATAACGTATAGCGTCTAACGTATAACGTATAACGTATAACGTATAGCGTATAACGTATAACGTATAACGATTAACGTAAAACGTATGACGTATTACGTATTACGTATAACGTATAGCGTATAACGTATAACGTATAACGTATAACGTATAACGTATAACGTATAACGTATAACGTATAACGCATAACGTATAACGTATAACGTAGAACGTATAACATATAACGTATAACGTATAACGTATGACGTATAACGTATAACGTACAACGTTTAACGTATAACGTATAACGTAGAACGTATAACGTACAACGTATAACGTATAACGTATAACGTATAACGTATAACGTGTAACGTATAACGTATAGCGTCTAACGTATAACGTATAACGTATAACGTATAACGTATAACGTATAACGTATAACGTATAACGTATAACGTATAACGTATAACGTATAACGTATAACGTATAACGTATGAAGTATAACGTATAACGTATAATGTACAATGTATAACGTATAACGTATACCGTATAACGTATAACGTATAACGTATAACGTATAACGTATAACGTATAACGTATAACGTATAACGTATGACGTATTACATATTACGTATAACGTATAACGTATAACGTATAACGTATAACGTATAACGTACAACGTACAACGTATAACGTATAACGTATAACGTATAACGTATAACGTATAACGTATAACGTATAACGTATAACGTATAACGTACAACGTACAACGTATAACGTATAACGTATAACGTATAACGTATAACGTATAACGTATAACGTATAACGTATAACGTATAACGTACAACGTACAACGTATAACGTATAACGTATAACGTATAACGTATAACGTATAACGTATAACGTATAACGTATAACGTACAACGTACAACGTATAACGTATAACGTATAACGTATAACGTATGACGCATAACGTATAACGTATAACGTATAACGTATAACGTATAACGTATAACGTACAGCGTTTAACGTATAACGTGTAACGTAGAACGTATAACGTATAACGTATAACGTATAACGTATAACGTATAACGTATAACGTATAACGTATGACGTATAACGTATGACGTATAACGTATAACGTATAACGAATAACGTATAACGTATAACGTATAACGTATAACGTATAACGTATAACGTATATCGTATAACGTATAACGTATAACGCATAACGTATAACGTATAACGTATAACGTATAACGTATAACGTATAACGTATAACGTATAACGTATAACGTATAACGTATAACGTATAACGTATAACGTATAACGTATAACGTATAACGTATAACGTATAACGTATAACGTATAACGTATAACGAATAACGTATAACGTATAACGTATAACGTATAACGTATAACGTATAACGTATATCGTATAACGTATAACGTATAACGCATAACGTATAACGTATAACGTATAACGTATAACGTATAACGTATAACGTATAACGCATAACGTATAACGTATAACGTATAACGTATAACGTATAACGTATAACGTATAACGTATAACGTATAACGTATAACGTATAACGAATAACGTATAACGTATAACGTATAACGTATAACGTATAACGTACAACGTATAACGTATAGCGTATAACGTATAACGTATAACGTATAACGTACAACGTCTAACGTATAACGTATAACGTATAACGTATAACGTACAACGTATAACGTATAACGTATAACGTATAACGTATAACGTATAACGTATAACGTATAACGTATAACGTATAACGTATAACGTATGACGTATAACGTATAACGTATAACGAATAACGTATAACGTATAACGAATAACGTATAACGTACAACGTATAACGTATAACGTATAACGTATAACGTATATCGTATAACGTATAACGTATAACGTATAACGCATAACGTTTAACGTATAACGTACAACGTAGAACGTATAACATACAACGTATAACGTATAACGTACAACGTATAACGTATAACGTATAACGTATAGCGTCTAACGTATATCGTATAACGTACAACGTATAACGCATAACGTATAACGTATAACGTATAGCGTATAACGTATAACGTATAACGTATAACGTATAACGTACAACGTTTAACGTATAACGTATAACGAATAACGTATAACGTATATCGCATGACGTATAACGCATAACGTATAACGTATAACGTATAACGTATAACGAATAACGTATAACGTATAACGAATAACGTATAACGTACAACGTATAACGTACAACGTATAACGTATAACGTATATCCTATAACGCATAACGTATAACGTATAACGTATAACGTATAACGTATAACGTATAACGTATAACGTATAACGTATAACGTATAACGTATAACGTATAACGTATAACGTATAACGTATGACGTATAACGTATAACGTATAACGTATAACGCATAACGTATAACGTATAACGTATAACGTATAACGTATAACGTATAACGTACAACGTATAACTTATAACGTATAACGTATAACGTATAACGTATAACGTATAACGTATAACGTATAACGTGTAACGTATAACGTATAACGTACAACGTATAACGTATAACGTATAACGTATAACGTATAACGTATTACGTATAACGTATAACGTATAACGTATAACGTACAACGCTTAACGTATAACGTATAACGAATAACGTATTACGTATATCGCATGACGTATAACGCATAACGTATAACGTACAACGTATAACGTATAACGTATATCCTATAACGCATAACGTATAACGTATAACGTATAACGTATAACGTATAACGTATAACGTATAACGTATAACGTATAACGTATAACGTATAAAGTATAACGTATAACGTATAACGTGTAACGTATAACGTATAACGTATAACGTATAACGTATAACGTATAACGTATAACGTATAACGTATAACGTATAACGTATAACGTATGACGTATAACGTATAACGTATAACGTATAACGTATAACGTATAACGTATAACGTATAACGTATAACGTATAACGTATAACGTATAACTTATAACGTACAACGTATAACGTATAACGTATATCCTATAACGCATAACGTATAACGTATAACGCATAACGTATAACGTATAACGTATAACGTATAACGTATAACGTATAACGTATAACGTATAACGTACCACGTTTAACGTATAACGTATAACGTAGAACGTATAACATATAACGTATAACGTATAACGTATGACGTATATCGTATAACGTACAACGTTTAACGTATAACGTATAACGTAGAACGTATAACGTACAACGTATAACGTATAACGTATAACGTATAACGTATAACGTGTAACGTATAACGTATAGCGTCTAACGTATAACGTATAACGTATAACGTATAACGTATAACGTATAACGTATAACGTATAACGTATAACGCATAACGTACAACGTATAACGTATAACGTATAACGTACAACGTATAACGTATAGCGTCTAACGTATAACGTATAACGTATAACGTATAGCGTATAACGTATAACGTATAACGTATAAAGATTAACGTAAAACGTATGACGTATTACATATTACGTATAACGTATAGCGTCTAACGTATAACGTATAACGTATAACGTATAACGTATAACGTACAACGTATAACGCATAACGTATAACGTATAACGTATAGCTTATAACGTATAACGTATAACGTATAACGTATAACGTACAACGTTTAACGTATAACGTATAACGAATAACGTATAACGTATATCGCATGACGTATAACGCATAACGTATAACGTATAACGTATAACGTATAACGAATAACGTATAACGTATAACGAATAACGTATAACGTACAACGTATAACGTACAACGTATAACGTATAACGTATATCCTATAACGCATAACGTATAACGTATAACGTATAACGTATAACGTATAACGTATAACGTATAACGTATAACGTATAACGTATAACGTATAACGTATAACGTATAACGTATAACGTATGACGTATAACGTATAACGTATAACGTATAACGCATAACGTATAACGTATAACGTATAACGTATAACGTATAACGTATAACGTACAACGTATAACTTATAACGTATAACGTATAACGTATAACGTATAACGTATAACGTATAACGTATAACGTGTAACGTATAACGTATAACGTACAACGTATAACGTATAACGTATAACGTATAACGTATAACGTATTACGTATAACGTATAACGTATAACGTATAACGTACAACGCTTAACGTATAACGTATAACGAATAACGTATTACGTATATCGCATGACGTATAACGCATAACGTATAACGTACAACGTATAACGTATAACGTATATCCTATAACGCATAACGTATAACGTATAACGTATAACGTATAACATATAACGTATAACGTATAACGTATAACGTATAAAGTATAACGTATAACGTATAACGTGTAACGTATAACGTATAACGTATAACGTATAACGTATAACGTATAACGTATAACGTATAACGTATAACGTATAACGTATAACGTATAACGTATAACGTATAACGTATAACGTATAACGTATAACGTATAACGTATAACGTATAACGTATAACGTATAACGTATAACGTATAACGTATAACGTATAACGTATAACGTATAACGTATAACGTATAACGTATAACGTATAACGTATAACGTATAACGTATAACGTATAACGTATAACGTATAACGTATAACGTATAACGTATAACGTATAACGTATAACGTATAACGTATAACGTATAACGTATAACGTATAACGTATAACGTATAACTTATAACGTATAACGTATAACGTATAACGTATAACGTATAACGTATAACGTATAACGTATAACGTATAACGTATAACGTATAACGTATAACGTATAACGTATAACGTATAACGTATAACTTATAACGTACAACGTATAACGTATAACGTATATCCTATAACGCATAACGTATAACGTATAACGTATAACGTATAACGTATAACGTATAACGTATAACGTATAACGTATAAAGTATAACGTATAACGTATAACGTGTAACGTATAACGCATAACGTATAACGTATAACGTATAACGTATAACGTATAACGTTTAACGTATAACGTATAACGTACCACGTTTAACGTATAACGTATAACGTAGAACGTATAACATATAACGTATAACGTATAACGTATGACGTATAACGTATAACGTACAACGTTTAACGTATAACGTATAACGTAGAACGTATAACGTACAACGTATAACGTATAACGTATAACGTATAACGTATAACGTGTAACGTATAACGTATAGCGTCTAACGTATAACGTATAACGTATAACGTATAACGTATAACGTATAACGTATAACGTATAACGCATAACGTACAACGTATAACGTATAACGTATAACGTACAACGTATAACGTATAGCGTCTAACGTATAACGTATAACGTATAACGTATAGCGTATAACGTATAACGTATAACGTATAAAGATTAACGTAAAACGTATGACGTATTACATATTACGTATGACGTATAGCGTCTAACGTATAACGTATAACGTATAACGTATAACGTATAACGTATAACGTACAACGTATAACGCATAACGTATAACGTATAACGTATAGCGTATAACGTATAACGTATAACGTATAACGTATAACGTACAACGTTTAACGTATAACGTATAACGAATAACGTATAACGTATATCGCATGACGTATAACGCATAACGTATAACGTATAACGTATAACGTATAACGAATAACGTATAACGTATAACGAATAACGTATAACGTACAACGTATAACGTACAACGTATAACGTACAACGTATAACGTACAACGTATAACGTATAACGTATATCCTATAACGCATAACGTATAACGTATAACGTATAACGTATAACGTATAACGTATAACGTATAACGTATAACGTATTAAGTATAACGTATAACGTATAACGTGTAACGTATAACGTATAACGTATAACGTATAACGTATAACGTATAACGTATAACGTATAACGTATAACGTATAACGTATAACGTATAACGTATAACGTATAACGTATAACGTATAACGTATAACGTATAACGTATAACGTATAACGTATAACGTATAACGTATAACGTATAACGTATAACGTATAACGTATAACGTATAACGTATAACGTATAACGTATAACGTATAACGTATAACGTATAACGTATAACGTATAACGTATAACGTATAACGT
Source organism: Ptiloglossa arizonensis (assembly GCF_051014685.1). NCBI lineage: Eukaryota > Metazoa > Arthropoda > Insecta > Hymenoptera > Colletidae > Ptiloglossa > Ptiloglossa arizonensis. The sequence goes on along the minus strand of NW_027478761.1, from coordinate 170,429 downwards.
ATAACGTATAACGTATAACGTATAACGTATAACGTATAACGTATAACGTATAACGTATAACGTATAACGTATAACGTATAACGTATAACGTATAACGTATAACGTATAACTTATAACGTATAACGTATAACGTATAACGTATAACGTATAACGTATAACGTATAACGTATAACGTATAACGTATAACGTATAACGTATAACGTATAACGTATAACGTATAACGTATAACTTATAACGTACAACGTATAACGTATAACGTATATCCTATAACGCATAACGTATAACGTATAACGTATAACGTATAACGTATAACGTATAACGTATAACGTATAACGTATAAAGTATAACGTATAACGTATAACGTGTAACGTATAACGCATAACGTATAACGTATAACGTATAACGTATAACGTATAACGTTTAACGTATAACGTATAACGTACCACGTTTAACGTATAACGTATAACGTAGAACGTATAACATATAACGTATAACGTATAACGTATGACGTATAACGTATAACGTACAACGTTTAACGTATAACGTATAACGTAGAACGTATAACGTACAACGTATAACGTATAACGTATAACGTATAACGTATAACGTGTAACGTATAACGTATAGCGTCTAACGTATAACGTATAACGTATAACGTATAACGTATAACGTATAACGTATAACGTATAACGCATAACGTACAACGTATAACGTATAACGTATAGCGTATAACGTATAACGTATAACGTATAAAGATTAACGTAAAACGTATGACGTATTACATATTACGTATGACGTATAGCGTCTAACGTATAACGTATAACGTATAACGTATAAAGTATAACGTATAACGTAGAGCGTATAACATATAACGTATAACGTATAACGTATAACGTATAACGTATAACCTATAACGTATTACGTATAACGCATAACGTATAACGTATAACGTATAACGTATAACGTATAACGTATAACGTATAACGTATAACGCATAACGTATAACGTATAACGTATAACGTATAACGTATAACGTATAACGTATAACGCATAACGTTTAACGTATAACGTACAACGTAGAACGTATAACGTACAACGTATAACGTCTAACGTACAACGAATAACGTATAACGTATAACGTATAGCGTCTAACGTATAACGTATAACGTATAACGTATAACGTATAACGTATAACGTATAACGTATAACGTATAACGTATAACGTATAACGTATAACGTATAACGTACAACGTACAACGTATAACGTATTACGTACAACGTACAACGTATAACGTATCACGTATAACGTATAACGTATAACGTATAACGTTTAACGTATAACGTATAACGTATAACGTATAACGTATAACGTATAACGTATATCGTACAACGTATAACGTATAACGTATATCCTATAACGCATAACGTATAACGTATAACGTATAACGTACAACGTCTAACGTATAATGTATAACGTATAACGTATAACGTACAACGTATAACTTATAACGTATAACGTATAACGTATAACGTATATCGTATAACGTATAACGTATAACGTATAACGTACAACGTATAAAGTATAACGTATAACGTATAACGTATAACGTATTACGTATAACGTATAACGTATAACGTATAACGTACAACGTTTACCGTATAACGTATAACGAATAACGTATTACGTATATCGCATGACGTATAACGCATAACGTATAACGTACAACGTATAACGTATAACGTATATCCTATAACGCATAACGTATAACGTATAACGTATAACGTATAACGTATAACGTATAACGTATAACGTATATCGTATAACGTATAACGTATAACGTATAACGCATAACGTATAACGTATAACGTATAACGTATAACGTATAACGTACAACCTATAACGTATAACGTATAACGTATAACGTATAACGTATAACGTATAACGTATAACGTATAACGTATAACGTATGACGTATAACGTATAACGTATAACGTATAACGCATAACGTATAACGTATAACGTATAACGTATAACGTATAACGTATAACGTACAACGTATAACTTATAACGTATAACGTATAACGTATAACGTATAACGTATAACGTATAACGTGTAACGTATAACGTATAACGTACAACGTATAACGTATAACGTATAACGTATAACGTATAACGTATTACGTATAACGTATAACGTATAACGTATAACGTACAACGCTTAACGTATAACGTATAACGAATAACGTATTACGTATATCGCATGACGTATAACGCATAACGTATAACGTACAACGTATAACGTATAACGTATATCCTATAACGCATAACGTATAACGTATAACGTATAACGTATAACGTATAACGTATAACGTATAACGTATAACGTATAAAGTATAACGTATAACGTATAACGTGTAACGTATAACGTATAACGTATAACGTATAACGTATAACGTATAACGTATAACGTATAACGTATAACGTATAACGTATAACGTATGACGTATAACGTATAACGTATAACGTATAACGTATAACGTATAACGTATAACGTATAACGTATAACGTATAACGTATAACGTATAACTTATAACGTACAACGTATAACGTATAACGTATATCCTATAACGCATAACGTATAACGTATAACGCATAACGTATAACGTATAACGTATAACGTATAACGTATAACGTATAACGTATAACGTATAACGTACCACGTTTAACGTATAACGTATAACGTAGAACGTATAACATATAACGTATAACGTATAACGTATGACGTATATCGTATAACGTACAACGTTTAACGTATAACGTATAACGTAGAACGTATAACGTACAACGTATAACGTATAACGTATAACGTATAACGTATAACGTGTAACGTATAACGTATAGCGTCTAACGTATAACGTATAACGTATAACGTATAACGTATAACGTATAACGTATAACGTATAACGTATAACGCATAACGTACAACGTATAACGTATAACGTATAACGTACAACGTATAACGTATAGCGTCTAACGTATAACGTATAACGTATAACGTATAGCGTATAACGTATAACGTATAACGTATAAAGATTAACGTAAAACGTATGACGTATTACATATTACGTATAACGTATAGCGTCTAACGTATAACGTATAACGTATAACGTATAACGTATAACGTACAACGTATAACGCATAACGTATAACGTATAACGTATAGCGTATAACGTATAACGTATAACGTATAACGTATAACGTACAACGTTTAACGTATAACGTATAACGAATAACGTATAACGTATATCGCATGACGTATAACGCATAACGTATAACGTATAACGTATAACGTATAACGAATAACGTATAACGTATAACGAATAACGTATAACGTACAACGTATAACGTACAACGTATAACGTATAACGTATATCCTATAACGCATAACGTATAACGTATAACGTATAACGTATAACGTATAACGTATAACGTATAACGTATAACGTATAAAGTATAACGTATAACGTATTACGTATAACGCATAACGTATAACGTATAACGTATAACGTATAACGTATAACGTATAACGTATAACGTATAACGCATAACGTATAACGTATAACGTATAACGTATAACGTATAACGTATAACGTATAACGTATAACGTATAACGTATAACGTATAACGTATAACGTATAACGTAGAGCGTATAACATATAACGTATAACGTATAACGTATAACGTATAACCTATAACGATTTACGTATAACGTATAACGTATAACGTATAACGTATAACGTATAACGTATAACGTATAACGTATAACGCATAACGTATAACGTATAACGTATAACGTATAACGTGTAACGTATAACGTATAGCGTCTAACGTATAACGTATAACGTATAACGTATAACGTATAACGTATACCGTCTAACGTATAACGTATAACGTATAACGTATAACGTATAACGTATAACGTACAACGTATAACGTACAACGTATAACGTATAACGTATAACGTATAACGTATGACGTATAACGTATAACGTACAACGTTTAACGTATAACGTATAACGTAGAGCGTATAACGTTCAACGTATAACGTATAACGTATAACGTATAACGTGTAACGTATAACGTATAGCGTCTAACGTATAACGTATAACGTATAACGTATAACGTATAACGTATAACGTACAACGTATAACGTACAACGTATAACGTATAACGTATATCCTATAACGCATAACGTATAACGTATAACGTATAACGTATAACGTATAACGTATAACGTATAACGTATTACGTATAACGTAGAGCGTATAACATATAACGTATAACGTATAACGTATAACGTATAACCTATAACGTATTACGTATAACGTATAACATATAACGTATAACGTATAACGTATGACGTATAACGTATAACGTATAACGTATAACGTATAACGTAAAACGTATAACGTATAACGTACAGCGTTTAACGTATAATGTATAACGTAGAACGTATAACATATAACGTGTAACGTATAACGTATGACGTATAACGTATAACGTACAGCGTTTAACGTATAACGTATAACGTAGAACGTATAACGAACAACGTATAACGTATAACGTATAATGTATAACGTATAACGTATAACGTATAGCGTCTAACGTATAACGTATAACGTATAACGTATAGCGTATAACGTATAACGTATAACAATTAACGTAAAACGTATGACGTATTACGTATTACGTATAACGTATAGCGTATAACGTATAACGTATAACGTATAACGTATAACGTATAACGTATAACGTATAACGTATAACGTATAACGCATAACGTATAACGTATAACGTAGAACGTATAACATATAACGTATAACGTATAACGTATGACGTATAACGTATAACGTACAACGTTTAACGTATAACGTATAACGTAGAACGTATAACGTACAACGTATAACGTATAACGTATAACGTATAACGTATAACGTGTAACGTATAACGTATAGCGTCTAACGTATAACGTATAACGTATAACGTATAACGTATAACGTATAACGTATAACGTATAACGTATAACGTATAACGTATAACGTATAACGTATAACGTATAACGTATAACGTATGAAGTATAACGTATAACGTATAACGTATAACGTATAACGTATAACGTATAACGTATAACGTATAACGTATAACGTATAACGTATAACGTATGACGTATTACATATTACGTATAACGTATAACGTATAACGTATAACGTATAACGTATAACGTACAACGTACAACGTATAACGTATAACGTATAACGTATAAGGTATAACGTATAACGTATAACGTATAACGTATAACGTACAACGTACAACGTATAACGTATAACGTAGAACGTATAACGTACAACGTATAACGTATAACGTATAACGTATAACGTATAACGTGTAACGTATAACGTATAGCGTCTAACGTATAACGTATAACGTATAACGTATAACGTATAACGTATAACGTATAACGTATAACGCATAACGTACAACGTATAACGTATAACGTATAACGTACAACGTATAACGTATAGCGTCTAACGTATAACGTATAACGTATAACGTATAGCGTATAACGTATAACGTATAACGTATAAAGATTAACGTAAAACGTATGACGTATTACATATTACGTATGACGTATAGCGTCTAACGTATAACGTATAACGTATAACGTATAACGTATAACGTATAACGTACAACGTATAACGCATAACGTATAACGTATAACGTATAGCGTATAACGTATAACGTATAACGTATAACGTATAACGTACAACGTTTAACGTATAACGTATAACGAATAACGTATAACGTATATCGCATGACGTATAACGCATAACGTATAACGTATAACGTATAACGTATAACGAATAACGTATAACGTATAACGAATAACGTATAACGTACAACGTATAACGTACAACGTATAACGTACAACGTATAACGTACAACGTATAACGTATAACGTATATCCTATAACGCATAACGTATAACGTATAACGTATAACGTATAACGTATAACGTATAACGTATAACGTATAACGTATTAAGTATAACGTATAACGTATAACGTGTAACGTATAACGTATAACGTATAACGTATAACGTATAACGTATAACGTATAACGTATAACGTATAACGTATAACGTATAACGTATAACGTATAACGTATAACGTATAACGTATAACGTATAACGTATAACGTATAACGTATAACGTATAACGTATAACGTATAACGTATAACGTATAACGTATAACGTATAACGTATAACGTATAACGTATAACGTATAACGTATAACGTATAACGTATAACGTATAACGTATAACGTATAACGTATAACGTATAACGTATAACGTATAACGTATAACGTATAACGTATAACGTATAACGTATAACGTATAACGTACCACGTTTAACGTATAACGTATAACGTAGAACGTATAACATATAACGTATAACGTATAACGTATGACGTATATCGTATAACGTACAACGTTTAACGTATAACGTATAACGTAGAACGTATAACGTACAACGTATAACGTATAACGTATAACGTATAACGTATAACGTGTAACGTATAACGTATAGCGTCTAACGTATAACGTATAACGTATAACGTATAACGTATAACGTATAACGTATAACGTATAACGTATAACGCATAACGTACAACGTATAACGTATAACGTATAACGTACAACGTATAACGTATAGCGTCTAACGTATAACGTATAACGTATAACGTATAGCGTATAACGTATAACGTATAACGTATAAAGATTAACGTAAAACGTATGACGTATTACATATTACGTATAACGTATAGCGTCTAACGTAGAACGTATAACGTATAACGTATAACGTATAACGTACAACGTATAACGCATAACGTATAACGTATAACGTATAGCGTATAACGTATAACGTATAACGTATAACGTATAACGTACAACGTTTAACGTATAACGTATAACGAATAACGTATAACGTATATCGCATGACGTATAACGCATAACGTATAACGTATAACGTATAACGTATAACGAATAACGTATAACGTATAACGAATAACGTATAACGTACAACGTATAACGTACAACGTATAACGTATAACGTATATCCTATAACGCATAACGTATAACGTATAACGTATAACGTATAACGTATAACGTATAACGTATAACGTATAACGTATAAAGTATAACGTATAACGTATTACGTATAACGCATAACGTATAACGTATAACGTATAACGTATAACGTATAACGTATAACGTATAACGTATAACGCATAACGTATAACGTATAACGTATAACGTATAACGTATAACGTATAACGTATAACGTATAACGTATAACGTATAACGTATAACGTATAACGTATAACGTATAACGTAGAGCGTATAACATATAACGTATAACGTATAACGTATAACGTATAACCTATAACGATTTACGTATAACGTATAACGTATAACGTATAACGTATAACGTATAACGTATAACGTATAACGTATAACGCATAACGTATAACGTATAACGTATAACGTATAACGTGTAACGTATAACGTATAGCGTCTAACGTATAACGTATAACGTATAACGTATAACGTATAACGTATACCGTCTAACGTATAACGTATAACGTATAACGTATAACGTATAACGTATAACGTACAACGTATAACGTACAACGTATAACGTATAACGTATAACGTATAACGTATGACGTATAACGTATAACGTACAACGTTTAACGTATAACGTATAACGTAGAGCGTATAACGTTCAACGTATAACGTATAACGTATAACGTATAACGTGTAACGTATAACGTATAGCGTCTAACGTATAACGTATAACGTATAACGTATAACGTATAACGTATAACGTACAACGTATAACGTACAACGTATAACGTATAACGTATATCCTATAACGCATAACGTATAACGTATAACGTATAACGTATAACGTATAACGTATAACGTATAACGTATTACGTATAACGTAGAGCGTATAACATATAACGTATAACGTATAACGTATAACGTATAACCTATAACGTATTACGTATAACGTATAACATATAACGTATAACGTATAACGTATGACGTATAACGTATAACGTATAACGTATAACGTATAACGTAAAACGTATAACGTATAACGTACAGCGTTTAACGTATAATGTATAACGTAGAACGTATAACATATAACGTGTAACGTATAACGTATGACGTATAACGTATAACGTACAGCGTTTAACGTATAACGTATAACGTAGAACGTATAACGAACAACGTATAACGTATAACGTATAATGTATAACGTATAACGTATAACGTATAGCGTCTAACGTATAACGTATAACGTATAACGTATAGCGTATAACGTATAACGTATAACAATTAACGTAAAACGTATGACGTATTACGTATTACGTATAACGTATAGCGTATAACGTATAACGTATAACGTATAACGTATAACGTATAACGTATAACGTATAACGTATAACGTATAACGCATAACGTATAACGTATAACGTAGAACGTATAACATATAACGTATAACGTATAACGTATGACGTATAACGTATAACGTACAACGTTTAACGTATAACGTATAACGTAGAACGTATAACGTACAACGTATAACGTATAACGTATAACGTATAACGTATAACGTGTAACGTATAACGTATAGCGTCTAACGTATAACGTATAACGTATAACGTATAACGTATAACGTATAACGTATAACGTATAACGTATAACGTATAACGTATAACGTATAACGTATAACGTATAACGTATAACGTATGAAGTATAACGTATAACGTATAACGTATAACGTATAACGTATAACGTATAACGTATAACGTATAACGTATAACGTATAACGTATAACGTATGACGTATTACATATTACGTATAACGTATAACGTATAACGTATAACGTATAACGTATAACGTACAACGTACAACGTATAACGTATAACGTATAACGTATAAGGTATAACGTATAACGTATAACGTATAACGTATAACGTACAACGTACAACGTATAACGTATAACGTATAACGTATAACGTATAACGTATAACGTATAACGTATAACGTATAACGTATAACGGATAACGTGTAACGTATAACGTATAACGTATAACGTATAACGTATAACGTACAACGTTTAACGTATAACGTATAACGAATAACGTATAACGTATATCGCATGACGTATAATGCATAACGTATAACGTATAACGTATAACGTATAACGTATAACGTAAAACGTATATCGTATAACGTATAACGTATAACGTATAACGTATAACGTATAACGTATAACGTACAGCGTTTAACGTATAACGTATAACGTAGAACGTATAACGTATAACGTATAACGTATAACGTATAACGTATGACGTATAACGTATAACGTATAACGTATAACGTAAGACGTATAACGCATGACGTATAACGCATAACGTATAACGTATAACGTACAACGTATAAAGTATAACGTATATCCTATAACGCATAACGTATATCCTATAACGCATAACGTATAGCTTATAACGCATAACGTATAACGTATAACGTTTAACGTATAACGTATTACGTATAACGTATAACGTATAACGTATAACGTATAACGCATAACGTATAACGTATAACGTATAACGTATAACGAATAACGTATAACGTATAACGTATAACGTATAACGAATAACGTATAACGTACAACGTATAACATATAACGTATAACGTATAACGTATAACGTATAACGTACAACGTATAAAGTATAACGTATATCCTATAACGCATAACGTATATCCTATAACGCATAACGTATAGCTTATAACGCATAACGTATAACGTATAACGTTTAACGTATAACGTATTACGTATAACGTATAACGTATAACGTATAACGTATAACGCATAACGTATAACGTATAACGTATAACGTATAACGAATAACGTATAACGTATAACGTATAACGTATAACGTATAATGTATAACGTATAACGTATAACGTATGACGTATAACGTATAACGTATAACGAATAACGTATAACGTATAACGAATAACGTATAACGTACAACGTATAACGTATAACGTATAGCGTCTAACGTATAACGTATAACGTATAACGTATAGCGTATAACGTATAACGTATAACGATTAACGTAAAACGTATGACGTATTACATATTACGTATAACGTATAGCGTCTAACGTATAACGTATAACCTATAACGTATAACGTATAACGTATAACGTATAACGTATAACGTATAACATATAACGTATAACGTATAACGTATGACGTATAACGTATAACGTACAACGTTTAACGTAGAACGTACAACGTAGAACGTATAACGTACAACGTATAACGAATAACGTACAACGTATAACGTATAACGTATAACGTATAACTTATAACGTATAACGTATAACGTATAACGTATAACGTATAACGTATAACGTATAACGTATAACGTATAACGTATAACGTATAACGTATAACGTATAACGTATAACGTATAACGTATAACGTATAACGTATAACGTATAACGTATAACGTATAACGTATAACGTATAACGTATAACGTATGACGTATAGCGTATAACTTATAACGAATAACGTATAACGTACAACCTATAACGTATAACGTATAACGTATAACCTATAACGTATAACGTATAACGTATAACGTATAACGTATAACGTATAACGTATAACGTATAACGTATAACGTATAACGTATAACGTAAAACGTATAACGCATAACGCATAACGTATAACGTATAACGTATAACGTATAACGTATAACGTATAACGTATAACGTATAACGTATAACGTATAACGTATAACGTATAACGTATAACGTATAACGTATAACGTACCACGTTTAACGTATAACGTATAACGTAGAACGTATAACATATAACGTATAACGTATAACGTATGACGTATAACGTATAACGTACAACGTTTAACGTATAATGTATAACGTAGAACGTATAACGTACAACGTATAACGTATAACGTATAACGTATAACGTGTAACGTATAACGTATAGCGTCTAACGTATAACGTATAACGTATAACGTATAACGTTTAACGTATAACGTATAACGTATAACGTACAACGTATAACGTATAACGTATAACGTACAACGTATAACGTATAACGTATAACGTATAGCGTCTAACGTATAACGTATAACGTATAACGTATAGCGTATAACGTATAACGTATAACGATAGACGTAAAACGTATGACGTATTACATATTACGTATAACGTATAGCGTCTAACGTATAACGTATAACGTATAACGTATAACGTATAACGTACAACGTATAACGCATAACGTATAACGTATAACGTATAACGTATAACGTAAAACGTATAACGTATAACGTATAACGTACAACGTTTAACGTATAACGTATAACGAATAACGTATAACGTATATCGCATGACGTATAACGCATAACGTATAACGTATAACGTATAACGTATAACGTATAACGTAAAACGTATATCGTATAACGTACAACGTTTAACGTATAACGTATAACGTAGAACGTATAACGTATAACGTATAACGTATAACGTATAACGTATAACCTATAACGTATTACGTATAACGTATAACGTATAACGTATAACGTATAACGTATAACGCATAACGTATAACGCATAACGTATAACGCATAACGTATAACGTATAACGTATAACGTATAACGTATAACGTATAACGTATAACGTATAACGTATAACGTATAACGTATAACGTATAACGTATAACGTATAACGTATAACGTATAACGTATAACGTATAACGTATAACGTATAACGTATAACGTATAACGTATAACGGATAACGTGTAACGTATAACGTATAACGTATAACGTATAACGTATAACGTATAACGTACAACGTTTAACGTATAACGTATAACGTACAACGTTTAACGTATAACGTATAACGAATAACGTATAACGTATATCGCATGACGTATAACGCATAACGTATAACGTATAACGTATAACGTATAACGTATAACGTAAAACGTATATCGTATAACGTACAACGTTTAACGTATAACGTATAACGTATAACGTATAACGTATAACGTATAACGTATAACGTACAACGTATAACGCATAACGTATAACGTATAACGTATAACGTATAACGTATAACGTATAACGTATTACGTATAACGTACAACGTTTAACGTATAACGTATAACGAATAACGTATAACGTATATCGCATGACGTATAACGTATAACGTACAACGTATAACGTATAACGTATAACGTACAACGTATAACGTATAACGTATAACGTATAGCGTATAACGTATGACGTATAACGTATGAGGTATAACGTATAACGTATAACGTACAACGTTTAACGTATAACGTATAACGAATAACGTGTAACGTATATCGCATGACGTATAACGTATAACGTATAACGTATAACGTATAACGTACAACGTATAACGTAAAACGTATAACGTACAACGTATAACGTATAACGTATAACGTATAGCGTATAACGTATAACGTATAACGTATAACGTATAACGTATAACGTATAACGTATAACGTATAACGTATAACGTATAACGTATAACGTATAACGTATAACGGATAACGTGTAACGTATAACGTATAACGTATAACGTACAACCTATAACGTGTAACGTATAACGTATAACGTATAACGTATAACGTATAACGTATAACGTATAACGTATAACGTATAACGATAGACGTAAAACGTATGACGTATTACATATTACGTATAACGTATAGCGTCTAACGTATAACGTATAACGTATAACGTATAACGTATAACGTACAACGTATAACGCATAACGTATAACGTATAACGTATAACGTATAACGTAAAACGTATAACGTATAACGTATAACGTACAACGTTTAACGTATAACGTATAACGAATAACGTATAACGTATATCGCATGACGTATAACGCATAACGTATAACGTATAACGTATAACGTATAACGTATAACGTAAAACGTATATCGTATAACGTACAACGTTTAACGTATAACGTATAACGTAGAACGTATAACGTATAACGTATAACGTATAACGTATAACGTATAACCTATAACGTATTACGTATAACGTATAACGTATAACGTATAACGTATAACGTATAACGCATAACGTATAACGCATAACGTATAACGCATAACGTATAACGTATAACGTATAACGTATAACGTATAACGTATAACGTATAACGTATAACGTATAACGTATAACGTATAACGTATAACGTATAACGTATAACGTATAACGTATAACGTATAACGTATAACGTATAACGTATAACGTATAACGTATAACGTATAACGGATAACGTGTAACGTATAACGTATAACGTATAACGTATAACGTATAACGTATAACGTACAACGTTTAACGTATAACGTATAACGAATAACGTATAACGTATATCGCATGACGTATAACGCATAACGTATAACGTATAACGTATAACGTATAACGTATAACGTAAAACGTATATCGTATAACGTACAACGTTTAACGTATAACGTATAACGTAGAACGTATAACGTATAACGTATAACGTATAACGTATAACGTATAACCTATAACGTATTACGTATAACGTATAACGTATAACGTATAACGTATAACGTATAACGCATAACGTATAACGCATAACGTATAACGCATAACGTATAACGTATAACGTATAACGTATAACGTATAACGTATAACGTATAACGTATAACGTATAACGTATAACGTATAACGTATAACGTATAACGTATAACGTATAACGTATAACGTATAACGTATAACGTATAACGTATAACGTATAACGGATAACGTGTAACGTATAACGTATAACGTATAACGTACAACCTATAACGTGTAACGTATAACGTATAACGTATAACGTATAACGTATAACGTATAACGTATAACGTACCACGTTTAACGTATAACGTATAACGTAGAACGTATAACATATAACGTATAACGTATAACGTATGACGTATAACGTATAACGTACAACGTTTAACGTATAATGTATAACGTAGAACGTATAACGTACAACGTATAACGTATAACGTATAACGTATAACGTGTAACGTATAACGTATAGCGTCTAACGTATAACGTATAACGTATAACGTATAACGTTTAACGTACACCGTATAACGTATAACGTACAACGTATAACGTATAACGTATAACGTACAACGTATAACGTATAACGTATAACGTATAGCGTCTAACGTATAACGTATAACGTATAACGTATAGCGTATAACGTATAACGTATAACGATTGACGTAAAACGTATGACGTATTACATATTACGTATAACGTATAGCGTCTAACGTATAACGTATAACGTATAACGTATAACGTATAACGTACAACGTATAACGCATAACGTATAACGTATAACGTATAACGTATAACGTATAACGTATAACGTATTACGTATAACGTACAACGTTTAACGTATAACGTATAACGAATAACGTATAACGTATATCGCATGACGTATAACGTATAACGTACAACGTATAACGTATAACGTATAACGTACAACGTATAACGTATAACGTATAACGTATAGCGTATAACGTATGACGTATAACGTATGAGGTATAACGTATAACGTATAACGTACAACGTTTAACGTATAACGTATAACGAATAACGTGTAACGTATATCGCATGACGTATAACGTATAACGTATAACGTATAACGTATAACGTACAACGTATAACGTAAAACGTATAACGTACAACGTATAACGTATAACGTATAACGTATAGCGTATAACGTATAACGTATAACGTATAACGTATAACGTATAACGTATAACGTATAACGTATAACGTATAACGTATAACGTATAACGTATAACGTATAACGGATAACGTGTAACGTATAACGTATAACGTATAACGTACAACCTATAACGTGTAACGTATAACGTATAACGTATAACGTATAACGTATAACGTATAACGTATAACGTATAACGTATAACGTATAACGTATAACGTATGACGCATAACGTATAACGTATAACGTATAACGTATAACGTATAACGTATAACGTACAACGTTTAACGTATAACGTAGAACGTAGAACGTATAACGTATACCGTATAACGTATAACGTATAACGTATAACGTACCACGTTTAACGTATAACGTATAACGTAGAACGTATAACATATAACGTATAACGTATAACGTATGACGTATAACGTATAACGTACAACGTTTAACGTATAATGTATAACGTATAACGTATAACGAATAACGTATAACGTATAACGTATAACGTATAACGTATAACGTACAACGTATAACGTATAACGTATAACGTATAACGTATAACGTATATCGTATAACGTATAACGCATAACGTATAACGTATAACGTATAACGTATCACGTATAACGTATAACGTAAAACGTATATCGTATAACGTACAACGTTTAACGTATAATGTATAACGTATAACGTATAACGTATAACGTATAACGTGTAACGTATAACGTATAACGTATAACGAATAACGTATAACGTATAACGTATAACGTATAACGTATAACGTATAACGTATAACGTATAACGTATAACGTATAACTTATAACGTATAACGTATAACGTATAACGTATAACGTATAACGTAAAACGTATAACGTATAACGTATAACGTATAACGTACAACGTTTAACGTATAACGTATAACGTAGAACGTATAACATATAACGTATAACGTATAACGTATAACGTATAACCTATAACGTATTACGTATAACGTATAACGTATAACGTATAACGTATAACGTATAACGTATAACGTATAACGTATAACGTATAACGTATAACGTATAACGTATAACGTATAACGTACAACGTATAACGTATAACGTATAACGTACAACGTATAACGTATAACGTATAACGTACAGCGTATAACGTATGACGTATAACGTATGACGTATAACGTATAACGTATAACGTACAACGTATAACGTATATCCTATAACGCGTAACGTATAACGTATAACGTATAACGTATAACGTATAACGTATAACGTATAACGTATAACGTATAACGTATAACGTATACCGTATAACGTACAACGTTTAACGTATAACGTATAACGAATAACGTGTAACGTATATCGCATGACGTATAACGCATAACTTATAACGTATAACGTACAACGTATAACGTATAACGTATAACGTATATCCTATAACGCATAATTTATAACGTATAACGTATAACGTATAACGTATAACGTATAACGTATAACGTATAACGTATAACGAATAACGTGTAACGTATATCGCATGACGTATAACGTATAACGTATAACGTATAACGTATAGCGTATAACGTACAACGTTTAACGTATAACGTATAACGTACAACGTTTAACGTATAACGTATAACGAATAACGTGTAACGTATATCGCATGACGTATAACGTATAACGTATAACGTACAACGTTTAACGTATAATGTATAACGTATACCGTATAACGTACAACGTTTAACGTATAACGTATAACGAATAACGTGTAACGTATATCGCATGACGTATAACGTATAACGTATAACGTATAACGTATAGCGTATAACGTACAACGTTTAACGTATAACGTATAACGTACAACGTTTAACGTATAACGTATAACGAATAACGTGTAACGTATATCGCATGACGTATAACGTATAACGTATAACGTATAACGTATAACGTACAACGTATAACGTATAACGTATAACGTACAACGTATAACGTATAACGTATAACGTATAGCGTATAACGTATAACGTATAACGTATAACGTATAACGTATAACGTATAACGTATAACGTATAACGTATAACGTATAACGTATAGCGTATAACGTATAACGTATAACGTGTAACGTATAACGTATAACGTATAACGTATAACGTATAACGTATAACGTATAACGTATAACGTATAACGTATAACGGATAACGTGTAACGTATAACGTATAACGTATAACGTACAACCTATAACGTGTAACGTATAACGTATAACGTATAACGTATAACGTATAACGTATAACGTATAACGTATAACGTATAACGTATAACGTATAACGTATAACGTATAACGTATAACGTATAACGTATAACGTATAACGTATAACGTATAACGTATAACGAATAACGTATAACGTACAACGTATAACGCATAACGTATATAGTATAGCGTATAACGTATAACGTATAACGTATAACGTATAGCGTATAACGTATAACGTATAACGATTGACGTAAAACGTATGACGTATTACATATTACGTATAACGTATAGCGTCTAACGTATAACGTATAACGTATAACGTATAACGTATAACGTATAACGTATAACGTATAACGTACAACGTATAACGTGTAACGTATAACGCATAACGTATAACGTATAACGTATAACGTATAACGCATAACGTATAACGTATAACGTATAACGTATAACGTATAACGTAAAACGTATAACGTATAACGTACAACGTTTAACGTATAATGTATAACGTAGAACGTCTAACATATAACGTGTAACGTATAACGTATGACGTTTAACGTATAACGTATAACGTATAACGTATAACGTATAACGTATAACGTATAACGTATAACGTATAACGTATATTCTGTAACGCATAACGTATAACGTATAACGTATAACGTATAACGTATAACGTATAACGTATAACGTATAACGTATAACGTATAACGTATAACGTATAACGTCTAACGTATAACGTATAACGTATAACGTATAACGTATAACGTATAACGTATAACGTATAACGTACAACGTATAACGTATAACGTATAACGTATAACGTATAACGTATAACGTACAACGTATAACGTATAACGTATAACGTACAACGTATAACGTATAACGTATAACGTATAGCGTATAACGTATGACGTATAACGTATGAGGTATAACGTATAACGTATAACGTATAACGTACCACGTTTAACGTATAACGTATAACGTAGAACGTATAACATATAACGTATAACGTATAACGTATGACGTATAACGTATAACGTACAACGTTTAACGTATAATGTATAACGTATAACGTATAACGAATAACGTATAACGTATAACGTATAACGTATAACGTATAACGTACAACGTATAACGTATAACGTATAACGTATAACGTATAACGTATATCGTATAACGTATAACGCATAACGTATAACGTATAACGTATAACGTATCACGTATAACGTATAACGTAAAACGTATATCGTATAACGTACAACGTTTAACGTATAATGTATAACGTATAACGTATAACGTATAACGTATAACGTATAACGTGTAACGTATAACGTATAACGTATAACGAATAACGTATAACGTATAACGTATAACGTATAACGTATAACGTATAACGTATAACGTATAACGTATAACGTATAACTTATAACGTATAACGTATAACGTATAACGTATAACGTATAACGTAAAACGTATAACGTATAACGTATAACGTATAACGTACAACGTTTAACGTATAACGTATAACGTAGAACGTATAACGTATAACGTATAACGTATAACGTATAACGTATAACCTATAACGTATTACGTATAACGTATAACGTATAACGTATAACGTATAACGTATAACGTATAACGTATAACGTATAACGTATAACGTATAACGTATAACGTATAACGTATAACGTACAACGTATAACGTATAACGTATAACGTACAACGTATAACGTATAACGTATAACGTATAGCGTATAACGTATGACGTATAACGTATGACGTATAACGTATAACGTATAACGTACAACGTATAACGTATATCCTATAACGCGTAACGTATAACGTATAACGTATAACGTATAACGTATAACGTATAACGTATAACGTATAACGTATAACGTATACCGTATAACGTACAACGTTTAACGTATAACGTATAACGAATAACGTGTAACGTATATCGCATGACGTATAACGCATAACTTATAACGTATAACGTACAACGTATAACGTATAACGTATAACGTATATCCTATAACGCATAATTTATAACGTATAACGTATAACGTATAACGTATAACGTATAACGTATAACGTATAACGTATAACGTACAACGTTTAACGTATAATGTATAACGTAGAACGTATAACATATAACGTGTTACGTATAACGTATGACGTATAACGTATAACGTACAACGTTTAACGTATAACGTATAACGTATAACGTAGAACGTATAACGTACAACGTATAACGTATAACGTATAACGTATAACGTGTAACGTATAACGTATAGCGTCTAACGTATAACGTATAACGTATAACGTATAACGTATAGCGTATAACGTATAACGTATAACGTATAGCGTATAACGTATAACGTATAACGTACAACGTATAACGTATAACGTATAACGTACAACGTATAACGTATAACGTATAACGTATAGCGTATAACGTATGACGTATAACGTATGACGTATAACGTATAATGTATAACGTACAACGTTTAACGTATAACGTATAACGAATAACGTGTAACGTATATCGCATGACGTATAACGTATAACGTATAACGTATAACGTATAACGTACAACGTATAACGTATAACGTATAACGTACAACGTATAACGTATAACGTATAACGTATAGCGTATAACGTATAACGTATAACGTATAACGTATAACGTATAACGTATAACGTATAACGTATAACGTATAACGTATAACGTATAACGTATAACGTATAACGGATAACGTGTAACGTATAACGTATAACGTATAACGTACAACCTATAACGTGTAACGTATAACGTATAACGTATAACGTATAACGTATAACGTATAACGTATAACGTATAACGTATAACGTATAACGTATAACGTATAACGTATGACGCATAACGTATAACGTATAACGTATAACGTATAACGTATAACGTACAACGTACAACGTTTAACGTATAACGTATAACGTATAACGTAGAACGTATAACGTATACCGTATAACGTATAACGTATAACGTATACCGTATAACGTACAACGTTTAACGTATAACGTATAACGAATAACGTGTAACGTATATCGCATGACGTATAACGTATAACGTATAACGTATAACGTATAACGTATAACGTATAACGTATAACGTATAACGTATAACGTATAACGTATAACGTATAACGTATAACGTATAACGTATAACGGATAACGTGTAACGTATAACGTATAACGTATAACGTACAACCTATAACGTGTAACGTATAACGTATAACGTATAACGTATAACGTATAACGTATAACGTATAACGTACAACGTATAACGTGTAACGTATAACGTATAACGTATAACGTATAACGTATAACGTATAACGCATAACGTATAACGTATAACGTATAACGTATAACGTATAACGTAAAACGTATAACGTATAACGTACAACGTTTAACGTATAATGTATAACGTAGAACGTCTAACATATAACGTGTAACGTATAACGTATGACGTTTAACGTATAACGTATAACGTATAACGTATAACGTATAACGTATAACGTATAACGTATAACGTATAACGTATATTCTGTAACGCATAACGTATAACGTATAACGTATAACGTATAACGTATAACGTATAACGTATAACGTATAACGTATAACGTATAACGTATAACGTATAACGTCTAACGTATAACGTATAACGTATAACGTATAACGTATAACGTATAACGTATAACGTATAACGTACAACGTATAACGTATAACGTATAACGTATAACGTATAACGTATAACGTACAACGTATAACGTATAACGTATAACGTATAGCGTCTAACGTATAACGTATAACGTATAACGTATAACGTATAACGTATAACGTATAACGTATAACGTATAACGTATGACGCATAACGTATAACGTATAACGTATAACGTATAACGTATAACGTATAACGTATAACGTGTAACGTATAACGTATAACGTATAACGCATAACGTGTAACGTATAACGTATAACGTACAACCTATAACGTGTAACGTATAACGTATAACGTATAACGTATAACGTACAACCTATAACGTATAACGTATAACGTATAACCTATAACGTATAACGTATAACGTATAACGTATAACGTATAACGTATAACGTATAACGTATAACGTATAACGTATAACGTATAACGTATAACGTATAACGTATAACGTATGACGTATAACGTATAACGTATAACGAATAACGTATAACGTATAACGTATAACGTATAACGTATAACGTATAACGTATAACGTATAACGTATAACGTATAACGTATAACGTATAACGTATAACGTATAACGTATAACGTATAACGTATAACGTATAACGTATAACGTATAACGTATAACGTATAACGTATAACGTATAACGTATAACGTATAACGTATAACGTATAACGTATAACGTATAACGTATAACGTATAACGTATAACGTATAACGTATAACGTATAACGTATAACGTATAACGTATAACGTATAACGCATAACGTGTAACGTATAACGTATAACGTATAACGTACAACCTATAACGTGTAACGTATAACGTATAACGTATAACGTATAACGTATAACGTATAACGTATAACGTATAACGTATGACGCATAACGTATAACGTATAACGTATAACGTATAACGTATAACGTATAACGTACAACGTTTAACGTATAACGTATAACGTAGAACGTATAACGTATAACGTATAACGTATAACGTATAACGTATGACGTATAACGTATAACGTATAACGTATAACGTATAACGTATAACGTATGACGCATAACGTGTAACGTATAACGTATAACGTATAACGTACAACCTAAAACGTGTAACGTATAACGTATAACGTATAACGTATAACGTATAACGTATAACGTATAACGTATAACGTATAACGTATAACGTATAACGTATAACGTATGACGCATAACGTATAACGTATAACGTATAACGTACAACGTATAACGTATAACGTATAGCGTCTAACGTATAACGTATAACCTATAACGTATAACGTATAACGTATAACGTATAACGTATAACGTATAACGTATAACGTATAACGAATAACGTTTAACGTATAACGTAGAACGTATAACATATAACGTATAACGCATAACGTGTAACGTATAACGTATAACGTACAACCTATAACGTGTAACGTATAACGTATAACGTATAACGTATAACGTACAACCTATAACGTATAACGTATAACGTATAACCTATAACGTATAACGTATAACGTATAACGTATAACGTATAACGTATAACGTATAACGTATAACGTATAACGTTTAACGTAGAACGTACAACGTATAACGTATAACGTATAACGTATAACGTATAACGTATAACGTATAACGTATAACGTATAACGTATAACGTATAACGTATAGCGTCTAACGTATAACGTATAACGTATAACGTATAGCGTATAACGTATAACGTATAACGATTGACGTAAAACGTATGACGTATTACATATTACGTATAACGTATAGCGTCTAACGTATAACGTATAACGTATAACGTATAACGTATAACGTACAACGTATAACGCATAACGTATAACGTATAACGTATAACGTATAACGTATAACGTACAACGTTTAACGTATAACGTATAACGTAGAACGTATAACGTATACCGTATAACGTATAACGTATAACGTATAACGTACCACGTTTAACGTATAACGTATAACGTAGAACGTATAACATATAACGTATAACGTATAATGTATGACGTATAACGTATAACGTATAACGTATAACGTATAACGTACAACGTATAACGTATAACGTATAACGTACAACGTATAACGTATAACGTATAACGTATAGCGTATATCGTATAACGTATAACGTATAACGTATAACGTATAACGCATAACGTATAACGTATAACGTATAACGTACAACCTATAACGTATAACGTATAACGTATAACCTATAACGTATAACGTATAACGTATAACGTATAACGTATAACGTATAACCTATAACGTATAACGTATAACGTATAACGTATAACGTATAACGTATAACGTATAACGTATAACGTATAACGTATAACGTATAACGTATAACGCATAACGTGTAACGTATAACGTATAACGTATAACGTACAACCTATAACGTGTAACGTATAACGTATAACGTATAACGTATAACGTATAACGTATAACGTATAACGTATAACGTATGACGCATAACGTATAACGTATAACGTATAACGTATAACGTATAACGTATAACGTACAACGTTTAACGTATAACGTATAACGTATAACGTATAACGTATAACGTATAACGTATAACGTATAACGTATAACGTATAAGGTATAACGTATAACGTATAACGTATAACGTATAACGTATAACGTATAACGTATAACGTATAACGTATAACGTATAACGTATAACGTATAACGTATAACGTATAACGTATAACGTATAACGTATAACGTATAACGTATAACGTATAACGTATAACGTGTAACGTATAACGTATAACGTATAACGCATAACGTGTAACGTATAACGTATAACGTATAACGTACAACCTATAACGTGTAACGTATAACGTATAACGTATAACGTATAACGTATAACGTATAACGTATAACGTATAACGTATAACGTATGACGCATAACGTATAACGTACAACGTATAACGTATAACGTATAACGTATAACGTATAACGTACAACGTTTAACGTATAACGTATAACGTAGAACGTATAACGTATAACGTATAACGTATAACGTATAACGTATAACGTATGACGTATAACGTATAACGTATAACGTATAACGTATAACGTATAACGTATAACGTATAACGTATAACGTATAACGTATAACGTATAACGTATAACGTACAACGTATAACGTATAACGTATAACGTACAACGTATAACGTATAACGTATAACGTATAACGAATAACGTGTAACGTATATCGCATGACGTATAACGCATAACTTATAACGTATAACGTACAACGTATAACGTATAACGTATAACGTATATCCTATAACGCATAATTTATAACGTATAACGTATAACGTATAACGTATAACGTATAACGTATAACGTATAACGTATAACGTATAACTTATAACGTATAACGTATAACGTATAACGTATAACGTATAACGTAAAACGTATAACGTATAACGTCTAACGTATAACGTACAACGTTTAACGTATAACGTATAACGTAGAACGTATAACATATAACGTATAACGTATAATGTATAACGTATAACCTATAACGTATTACGTATAACGTATAACGTATAACGTATAACGTATAACGTATAACGTATAACGTATAACGTATAACGTATAACGTATAACGTACAACGTATAACGTATAACGTATAACGTACAACGTATAACGTATAACGTATAACGTATAGCGTATAACGTATGACGTATAACGTATGACGTATAACGTATAACGTATAACGTACAACGTATAACGTATAACGTATATCCTATAACGCGTAACGTATAACGTATAACGTATAACGTATAACGTATAACGTATAACGTATAACGTATAACGTATACCGTATAACGTACAACGTTTAACGTATAACGTATAACGAATAACGTGTAACGTATATCGCATGACGTATAACGCATAACGTATAACGTATAACGTACAACGTATAACGTATAACGTATAACGTATATCCTATAACGCATAATTTATAACGTATAACGTATAACGTATAACGTATAACGTATAACGTATAACGTATAACGTACAACGTTTAACGTATAATGTATAACGTAGAACGTATAACATATAACGTGTTACGTATAACGTATGACGTATAACGTATAACGTACAACGTTTAACGTATAACGTATAACGTAGAACGTATAACGTACAACGTATAACGTATAACGTATAACGTATAACGTGTAACGTATAACGTATAGCGTCTAACGTATAACGTATAACGTATAACGTATAACGTATAACGTATAACGTATAACGTATAACGTATAACGTATAACGTATAACGTATAACGTACAACGTATAACGTATAACGTATAACGTACAACGTATAACGTATAACGTATAACGTATAGCGTATAACGTATGACGTATAACGTATGACGTATAACGTATAACGTATAACGTACAACGTATAACGTATAACGTATATCCTATAACGCGTAACGTATAACGTATAACGTATAACGTATAACGTATAACGTATAACGTATAACGTATAACGTATAACGTATACCGTATAACGTACAACGTTTAACGTATAACGTATAACGAATAACGTGTAACGTATATCGCATGACGTATAACGCATAACGTATAACGTATAACGTACAACGTATAACGTATAACGTATATCCTATAACGCATAACTTATAACGTATAACGTTTAACGTATAACGTATAACGTATAACGTATAACGTACAACGTATAACGTATAACGTATAACGTATAACGTATAACGTATAACGTATAACGTATAACGTATAACGTATAACGTATAACGTATAACGTATAACGAATAACGTATAACGTATAATGTACAACGTATAACGTATAACGTATAACGTATAACGTATAACGTACAACGTATAACGTATAACGTATAACGTATAACGTATAACGTATAACGTATAACGTATAACGTATAACGTATAACGTATAACGTATAACGTATAACGTATAACGTATAACGTATAACGTATAACGTACAACGTATAACGTATAACGTATAACGTATAACGTATAACGTACAGCGTTTAACGTATAACGTATAACGTAGAACGTATAACGTATAACGTATAACGTATAACGTATAACGTATAACGTATGACGTATAACGTATAACGTATAACGTATAACGTAAGACGTATAACGCATAACGTATAACGTATAACGTATAACGTATAACGTATAACGTATAACGAATAACGTATAACGTATAACGTATAACGAATAACGTATAACGTATAACGTATAACGTACAACGTATAACGTATAACGTATAACGTATAACGTATAACGTATGACGTATAACGTATAACGTATAACGTATAACGTATAACGTATAACGTATAACGCATAACGTGTAACGTATAACGTATAACGTATAACGTACAACCTAAAACGTGTAACGTATAACGTATAACGTATAACGTATAACGTATAACGTATAACGTATAACGTATAACGTATAACGTATAACGTATAACGTATAACGTATGACGCATAACGTATAACGTATAACGTATATCCTATAACGCATAACGTATATCCTATAACGCATAACGTATAGCGTATAACGCATAACGTATAACGTATAACGTATAACGTTTAACGTATAACGTATAACGTATAACGTATAACGTATAACGTATAACGTATAACGTATAACGTATAACGAATAACGTATAACGTATAACGTATAACGTATAACGTATAACGTATAACGTATAACGTATAACGTATAACGTATAACTTATAACGTATAACGTATAACGTATAACGTATAACGTATAACGTAAAACGTATAACGTATAACGTATAACGTATAACGTACAACGTTTAACGTATAACGTATAACGTAGAACGTATAACATATAACGTATAACGTATAACGTATAACGTATAACCTATAACGTATTACGTATAACGTATAACGTATAACGTATAACGTATAACGTATAACGTATAACGTATAACGTATAACGTATAACGTATAACGTATAACGTATAACGTACAACGTATAACGTATAACGTATAACGTACAACGTATAACGTATAACGTATAACGTATAACGAATAACGTGTAACGTATATCGCATGACGTATAACGCATAACTTATAACGTATAACGTACAACGTATAACGTATAACGTATAACGTATATCCTATAACGCATAATTTATAACGTATAACGTATAACGTATAACGTATAACGTATAACGTATAACGTATAACGTATAACGTACAACGTTTAACGTATAATGTATAACGTAGAACGTATAACATATAACGTGTTACGTATAACGTATGACGTATAACGTATAACGTACAACGTTTAACGTATAACGTATAACGTAGAACGTATAACGTACAACGTATAACGTATAACGTATAACGTATAACGTGTAACGTATAACGTATAGCGTCTAACGTATAACGTATAACGTATAACGTATAACGTATAGCGTATAACGTATAACGTATAACGTATAACGTATAACGTATAACGTATAACGTATAACGTACAACGTATAACGTATAACGTATAACGTACAACGTATAACGTATAACGTATAACGTATAGCGTATAACGTATGACGTATAACGTATGACGTATAACGTATAACGTATAACGTACAACGTATAACGTATAACGTATAACGAATAACGTGTAACGTATATCGCATGACGTATAACGTATAACGTATAACGTATAACGTATAACGTACAACGTATAACGTATAACGTATAACGTACAACGTATAACGTATAACGTATAACGTATAGCGTATAACGTATAACGTATAACGTATAACGTATAACGTATAACGTATAACGTATAACGTATAACGTATAACGTATAACGTATAACGTATAACGTATAACGTATAACGTATAACGTATAACGTATAACGGATAACGTGTAACGTATAACGTATAACGTATAACGTACAACCTATAACGTGTAACGTATAACGTATAACGTATAACGTATAACGTATAACGTATAACGTATAACGTATAACGTATAACGTATGACGCATAACGTATAACGTATAACGTATAACGTATAACGTATAACGTATAACGTACAACGTTTAACGTATAACGTATAACGTATAACGTAGAACGTATAACGTATACCGTATAACGTATAACGTATAACGTATACCGTATAACGTACAACGTTTAACGTATAACGTATAACGAATAACGTGTAACGTATATCGCATGACGTATAACGTATAACGTATAACGTATAACGTATAACGTATAACGTAAAACGTATAACGTATAACGTACAACGTTTAACGTATAATGTATAACGTATAACGTATAACGTATAACGTATAACGTATAACGTATAACGTATAACGTATAACGAATAACGTATAACGTATAACGTATAACGTATAACGTATAACGTATAACGTATAACGTATAACGTATATCCTATAACGCGTAACGTATAACGTATAACGTATAACGTATAACGTATAACGTATAACGTATAACGTATAACGTATACCGTATAACGTACAACGTTTAACGTATAACGTATAACGAATAACGTGTAACGTATATCGCATGACGTATAACGCATAACGTATAACGTATAACGTACAACGTATAACGTATAACGTATATCCTATAACGCATAACTTATAACGTATAACGTTTAACGTATAACGTATAACGTATAACGTATAACGTACAACGTATAACGTATAACGTATAACGTATAACGTATAACGTATAACGTATAACGTATAACGTATAACGTATAACGTATAACGAATAACGTATAACGTACAACGTATAACGCATAACGTATATAGTATAGCGTCTAACGTATAACGTATAACGTATAACGTATAGCGTATAACGTATAACGTATAACGATTGACGTAAAACGTATGACGTATTACATATTACGTATAACGTATAGCGTCTAACGTATAACGTATAACGTATAACGTATAACGTATAACGTATAACGTATAACGTATAACGTACAACGTATAACGTATAACGTATAACGTATAACGTATAACGTATAACGTATAACGTATAACGCATAACGTATAACGTATAACGTATAACGTATAACGTATAACGTAAAACGTATAACGTATAACGTACAACGTTTAACGTATAATGTATAACGTAGAACGTCTAACATATAACGTGTAACGTATAACGTATGACGTTTAACGTATAACGTATAACGTATAACGTATAACGTATAACGTATAACGTATAACGTATAACGTATAACGTATATTCTGTAACGCATAACGTATAACGTATAACGTATAACGTATAACGTATAACGTATAACGTATAACGTATAACGTATAACGTATAACGTATAACGTATAACGTCTAACGTATAACGTATAACGTATAACGTATAACGTATAACGTATAACGTATAACGTATAACGTACAACGTATAACGTATAACGTATAACGTATAACGTATAACGTATAACGTACAACGTATAACGTATAACGTATAACGTATAGCGTCTAACGTATAACGTATAACGTATAACGTATAACGTATAACGTATAACGTATAACGTATAACGTATAACGTATAACGTATGACGCATAACGTATAACGTATAACGTATAACGTATAACGTATAACGTATAACGTACAACGTTTAACGTATAACGTATAACGTAGAACGTATAACGTATAACGTATAACGTATAACGTATGACGTATAACGTATAACGTACAACGTTTAACGTATAATGTATAACGTAGAACGTATAACGTACAACGTAGAACGTATAACGTATAACGTATAGCGTCTAACGTATAACGTATAACGTATAACGTATAACGTATAACGTATAACGTATAACGTATAACGTATAACGTACAACGTATAACGTATAACGTATAACGCATAACGTATAACGTATAACGTATAACGTATAACGTATAACGTATAACGAATAACGTATAACGTATAACGTATAACGTATAACGTATAACGTATAACGTATAACGTATAACGTATAACGTATAACGTATAACGTATAACGTATAACGTATAACGTATAACGTATAACGTATAACGTATAACGTATAACGTATAACGTCTAACGTATAACGTATAACGTATAACGTATAACGTATAACGTATAACGTATAACGTATAACGTACAACGTAGAACGTATAACGTATAACGTATAACGTATAACGTATAACGTATAACGTATAACGTATAACGTATAACGTATAACGTATAACGTATAACGTATAACGTATAACGTACAACGTATAACGTATAACGTATAACGTATAACGTATAACATATAACGTATAACGTATAACGTACAACCTAAAACGTGTAACGTATAACGTATAACGTATAACGTATAACGTATAACGTATAACGTATAACGTATAACGTATAACGTATAACGTATAACGTATGACGCATAACGTATAACGTATAACGTATATCCTATAACGCATAACGTATATCCTATAACGCATAACGTATAGCGTATAACGCATAACGTATAACGTATAACGTATAACGTTTAACGTATAACGTATAACGTATAACGTATAACGTATAACGTATAACGTATAACGTATAACGTATTACGAATAACGTATAACGTATAACGTATAACGTATAACGTATAACGTATAACGTATAACGTATAACGTATAACGTATAACTTATAACGTATAACGTATAACGTATAACGTATAACGTATAACGTAAAACGTATAACGTATAACGTATAACGTATAACGTACAACGTTTAACGTATAACGTATAACGTAGAACGTATAACATATAACGTATAACGTATAACGTATAACGTATAACCTATAACGTATTACGTATAACGTATAACGTATAACGTATAACGTATAACGTATAACGTATAACGTATAACGTATAACGTATAACGTATAACGTATAACGTATAACGTACAACGTATAACGTATAACGTATAACGTACAACGTATAACGTATAACGTATAACGTATAACGAATAACGTGTAACGTATATCGCATGACGTATAACGCATAACTTATAACGTATAACGTACAACGTATAACGTATAACGTATAACGTATATCCTATAACGCATAATTTATAACGTATAACGTATAACGTATAACGTATAACGTATAACGTATAACGTATAACGTATAACGTACAACGTTTAACGTATAATGTATAACGTAGAACGTATAACATATAACGTGTTACGTATAACGTATGACGTATAACGTATAACGTACAACGTTTAACGTATAACGTATAACGTAGAACGTATAACGTACAACGTATAACGTATAACGTATAACGTATAACGTGTAACGTATAACGTATAGCGTCTAACGTATAACGTATAACGTATAACGTATAACGTATAGCGTATAACGTATAACGTATAACGTATAACGTATAACGTATAACGTATAACGTACAACGTACAACGTATAACGTATAACGTACAACGTATAACGTATAACGTATAACGTATAGCGTATAACGTATGACGTATAACGTATGACGTATAACGTATAACGTATA
Organism: Ptiloglossa arizonensis; assembly: GCF_051014685.1. Classification (NCBI taxonomy): domain Eukaryota; kingdom Metazoa; phylum Arthropoda; class Insecta; order Hymenoptera; family Colletidae; genus Ptiloglossa; species Ptiloglossa arizonensis. The sequence continues at coordinate 138,814 of NW_027478761.1, read as the reverse complement.
ACGTACAACGTTTAACGTATAACGTATAACGAATAACGTGTAACGTATATCGCATGACGTATAACGCATAACGTATAACGTATAACGTACAACGTATAACGTATAACGTATATCCTATAACGCATAACTTATAACGTATAACGTTTAACGTATAACGTATAACGTATAACGTATAACGTACAACGTATAACGTATAACGTATAACGTATAACGTATAACGTATAACGTATAACGTATAACGTATAACGTATAACGTATAACGAATAACGTATAACGTACAACGTATAACGCATAACGTATATAGTATAGCGTCTAACGTATAACGTATAACGTATAACGTATAGCGTATAACGTATAACGTATAACGATTGACGTAAAACGTATGACGTATTACATATTACGTATAACGTATAGCGTCTAACGTATAACGTATAACGTATAACGTATAACGTATAACGTATAACGTATAACGTATAACGTACAACGTATAACGTATAACGTATAACGTATAACGTATAACGTATAACGTATAACGTATAACGCATAACGTATAACGTATAACGTATAACGTATAACGTATAACGTAAAACGTATAACGTATAACGTACAACGTTTAACGTATAATGTATAACGTAGAACGTCTAACATATAACGTGTAACGTATAACGTATGACGTTTAACGTATAACGTATAACGTATAACGTATAACGTATAACGTATAACGTATAACGTATAACGTATAACGTATAACGTATATTCTGTAACGCATAACGTATAACGTATAACGTATAACGTATAACGTATAACGTATAACGTATAACGTATAACGTATAACGTATAACGTATAACGTATAACGTCTAACGTATAACGTATAACGTATAACGTATAACGTATAACGTATAACGTATAACGTATAACGTACAACGTATAACGTATAACGTATAACGTATAACGTATAACGTATAACGTACAACGTATAACGTATAACGTATAACGTATAGCGTCTAACGTATAACGTATAACGTATAACGTATAACGTATAACGTATAACGTATAACGTATAACGTATAACGTATAACGTATAACGTATGACGCATAACGTATAGCGTATAACGTATAACGTATAACGTATAACGTATAACGTAAAACGTTTAACGTATAACGTATAACGTAGAACGTATAACGTATAACGTATAACGTATAACGTATAACGTATAACGTACCACGTTTAACGTATAACGTATAACGTAGAACGTATAACATATAACGTATAACGTATAACGTATGACGTATAACGTATAACGTACAACGTTTAACGTATAATGTATAACGTAGAACGTATAACGTACAACGTATAACGTATAACGTATAACGTATAGCGTCTAACGTATAACGTATAACGTATAACGTATAACGTATAACGTATAACGTATAACGTATAACGTATAACGTACAACGTATAACGTATAACGTATAACGCATAACGTATAACGTATAACGTATAACGTATAACGTATAACGTATAACGAATAACGTATAACGTATAACGTATAACGTATAACGTATAACGTATAACGTATAACGTATAACGTATAACGTATAACGTATAACGTATAACGTATAACGTATAACGTATAACGTATAACGTATAACGTATAACGTATAACGTATAACGTATAACGTCTAACGTATAACGTATAACGTATAACGTATAACGTATAACGTATAACGTATAACGTATAACGTACAACGTAGAACGTATAACGTATAACGTATAACGTATAACGTATAACGTATAACGTATAACGTATAACGTATAACGTATAACGTATAACGTATAACGTATAACGTATAACGTACAACGTATAACGTATAACGTATAACGTATAACGTATAACATATAACGTATAACGTATAACGTATAGCGTCTAACGTATAACGTATAACGTATAACGTATAGCGTATAGCGTATAACGTATAACGATTGACGTAAAACGTATGACGTATTACATATTACGTATAACGTATAGCGTCTAACGTATAACGTATAACGTATAACGTATAACGTATAACGTATAACGTATAACGTATAACGTACAACGTATAACGTATAACGTATAACGTATAACGTATAACGTATAACGTATAACGTATAACGCATAACGTATAACGTATAACGTATAACGTATAACGTATAACGTATAACGTAAAACGTATAACGTATAACGTACAACGTTTAACGTATAATGTATAACGTAGAACGTCTAACATATAACGTGTAACGTATAACGTATGACGTTTAACGTATAACGTATAACGTATAACGTATAACGTATAACGTATAACGTATAACGTATAACGTATATTCTATAACGCATAACGTATAACGTATAACGTATAACGTATAACGTATAACGCATAACGTATAACGTATAACTTATAACGTATAACGTATAACGTATAACGTATAACGTATAACGTATAACGTATAACGTATAACGTATAACGTATAACGTATAACGTATAACGTATAACGTATAACGTATAACGTATAACGTATAACGTATAACGTATAACGTATAACGTATAACGTATAACGTATAACGTATAACGTATAACGTATAACGTATAACGTATAACGTATAACGTATAACGTATAACGTATAACGTATAACGTATAACGTATAACGTATAAGGTATAACGTATAACGTATAACGTATAACGTATAACGTATAACGTATAACGTATAACGTATAACGTATAACGTATAACGTATAACGTATAACGTATAACGTATAACGTATAACGTACAACGTTTAACGTATAACGTATAACGTAGAACGTATAACGTATAACGTGTAACGTATAACGTATAACGTATAACGTATGACGTATAACGTATAACGTATAACGTATAACGTAAGACGTAGAACGCATGACGTATAACGCATAACGTATAACGTATAACGTACAACGTATAAAGTATAACGTATATCCTATAACGCATAACGTATATCCTATAACGCATAACGTATAGCGTATAACGCATAACGTATAACGTATAACGTATAACGTTTAACGTATAACGTATAACGTATAACGTATAACGTATAACGTATAACGTATAACGTATAACGTATAACGAATAACGTATAACGTATAACGTATAACGTATAACGTATAACGTATAACGTATAACGTATAACGTATAACGTATAACTTATAACGTATAACGTATAACGTATAACGTATAACGTATAACGTAAAACGTATAACGTATAACGTCTAACGTATAACGTACAACGTTTAACGTATAACGTATAACGTAGAACGTATAACATATAACGTATAACGTATAATGTATAACGTATAACCTATAACGTATTACGTATAACGTATAACGTATAACGTATAACGTATAACGTATAACGTATAACGTATAACGTATAACGTATAACGTATAACGTACAACGTATAACGTATAACGTATAACGTACAACGTATAACGTATAACGTATAACGTATAGCGTATAACGTATGACGTATAACGTATGACGTATAACGTATAACGTATAACGTACAACGTATAACGTATAACGTATATCCTATAACGCGTAACGTATAACGTATAACGTATAACGTATAACGTATAACGTATAACGTATAACGTATAACGTATACCGTATAACGTACAACGTTTAACGTATAACGTATAACGAATAACGTGTAACGTATATCGCATGACGTATAACGCATAACGTATAACGTATAACGTACAACGTATAACGTATAACGTATAACGTATATCCTATAACGCATAATTTATAACGTATAACGTATAACGTATAACGTATAACGTATAACGTATAACGTATAACGTACAACGTTTAACGTATAATGTATAACGTAGAACGTATAACATATAACGTGTTACGTATAACGTATGACGTATAACGTATAACGTACAACGTTTAACGTATAACGTATAACGTAGAACGTATAACGTACAACGTATAACGTATAACGTATAACGTATAACGTGTAACGTATAACGTATAGCGTCTAACGTATAACGTACAACCTAAAACGTGTAACGTATAACGTATAACGTATAACGTATAACGTATAACGTATAACGTATAACGTATAACGTATAACGTATAACGTATAACGTATGACGCATAACGTATAACGTATAACGTATATCCTATAACGCATAACGTATATCCTATAACGCATAACGTATAGCGTATAACGCATAACGTATAACGTATAACGTATAACGTTTAACGTATAACGTATAACGTATAACGTATAACGTATAACGTATAACGTATAACGTATAACGTATAACGAATAACGTATAACGTATAACGTATAACGTATAACGTATAACGTATAACGTATAACGTATAACGTATAACGTATAACTTATAACGTATAACGTATAACGTATAACGTATAACGTATAACGTAAAACGTATAACGTATAACGTATAACGTATAACGTACAACGTTTAACGTATAACGTATAACGTAGAACGTATAACATATAACGTATAACGTATAACGTATAACGTATAACCTATAACGTATTACGTATAACGTATAACGTATAACGTATAACGTATAACGTATAACGTATAACGTATAACGTATAACGTATAACGTATAACGTATAACGTATAACGTACAACGTATAACGTATAACGTATAACGTACAACGTATAACGTATAACGTATAACGTATAGCGTATAACGTATGACGTATAACGTATGACGTATAACGTATAACGTATAACGTACAACGTATAACGTATAACGTATATCCTATAACGCGTAACGTATAACGTATAACGTATAACGTATAACGTATAACGTATAACGTATAACGTATAACGTATACCGTATAACGTACAACGTTTAACGTATAACGTATAACGAATAACGTGTAACGTATATCGCATGACGTATAACGCATAACGTATAACGTACAACGTATAACGTATAACGTATAACGTATAGCGTATAACGTATGACGTATAACGTATGACGTATAACGTATAACGTATAACGTACAACGTATAACGTTTAACGTACAACCTATAACGTATAACGTATAACGTATAACCTATAACGTATAACGTATAACGTATAACGTATAACGTATAACGTATAACGTATAACGTATAACGTATAACGTATAACGTATAACGTATGACGTATAACGTATAACGTATAACGAATAACGTATAACGTATAACGTATAACGTATAACGTATAACGTATAACGTATAACGTATAACGTATAACGCATAACGTATAACGTATGACGTATAACGTATAACGTATAACGTATAACGTAAGACGTAGAACGCATGACGTATAACGCATAACGTATAACGTATAACGTACAACGTATAAAGTATAACGTATATCCTATAACGCATAACGTATATCCTATAACGCATAACGTATAGCGTATTACGCATAACGTATAACGTATAACGTATAACGTTTAACGTATAACGTATAACGTATAACGTATAACGTATAACGTATAACGTATAACGTATAACGTATAACGAATAACGTATAACGTATAACGTATAACGTATAACGTATAACGTATAACGTATAACGTATAACGTATATCGTATAACGTATAACGTATAACGTATAACGTACAACGTATAACGTATAACGTATAACGTACAACGTATAACGTATAACGTATAACGTATAGCGTATAACGTATGACGTATAACGTATGACGTATAACGTATAACGTATAACGTACAACGTATAACGTATAACGTATATCCTATAACGCGTAACGTATAACGTATAACGTATAACGTATAACGTATAACGTATAACGTATAACGTATAACGTATACCGTATAACGTACAACGTTTAACGTATAACGTATAACGAATAACGTGTAACGTATATCGCATGACGTATAACGCATAACGTATAACGTATAACGTACAACGTATAACGTATAACGTATAACGTATATCCTATAACGCATAATTTATAACGTATAACGTATAACGTATAACGTATAACGTATAACGTATAACGTATGACGTATAACGTATAACGTACAACGTTTAACGTATAACGTATAACGTAGAACGTATAACGTACAACGTATAACGTATAACGTATAACGTATAACGTGTAACGTATAACGTATAGCGTCTAACGTATAACGTATAACGTATAACGTATAACGTAAAACGTATAACGTATAACGTACAACGTTTAACGTATAATGTATAACGTAGAACGTCTAACATATAACGTGTAACGTATAACGTATGACGTTTAACGTATAACGTATAACGTATAACGTATAACGTATAACGTAGAACGTCTAACATATAACGTGTAACGTATAACGTATGACGTTTAACGTATAACGTATAACGTATAACGTATAACGTATAACGTATAACGTATAACGTATAACGTATAACGTATATTCTGTAACGCATAACGTATAACGTATAACGTATAACGTATAACGTATAACGTATAACGTATAACGTATAACGTATAACGTATAACGTATAACGTATAACGTCTAACGTATAACGTATAACGTATAACGTATAACGTATAACGTATAACGTATAACGTATAACGTACAACGTATAACGTATAACGTATAACGTATAACGTATAACGTATAACGTACAACGTATAACGTATAACGTATAACGTATAGCGTCTAACGTATAACGTATAACGTATAACGTATAACGTATAACGTATAACGTATAACGTATAACGTATAACGTATAACGTATGACGCATAACGTATAACGTATAACGTATAACGTATAACGTATAACGTATAACGTAAAACGTTTAACGTATAACGTATAACATAGAACGTATAACGTATAACGTATAACGTATAACGTATAACGTATAACGTACCACGTTTAACGTATAACGTATAACGTAGAACGTATAACATATAACGTATAACGTATAACGTATGACGTATAACGTATAACGTACAACGTTTAACGTATAATGTATAACGTAGAACGTATAACGTACAACGTATAACGTATAACGTATAACGTATAGCGTCTAACGTATAACGTATAACGTATAACGTATAACGTATAACGTATAACGTATAACGTATAACGTATAACGTACAACGTATAACGTATAACGTATAACGCATAACGTATAACGTATAACGTATAACGTATAACGTATAACGTATAACGAATAACGTATAACGTATAACGTATAACGTATAACGTATAACGTATAACGTATAACGTATAACGTATAACGTATAACGTATAACGTATAACGTATAACGTATAACGTATAACGTATAACGTATAACGTATAACGTATAACGTATAACGTCTAACGTATAACGTATAACGTATAACGTATAACGTATAACGTATAACGTATAACGTATAACGTACAACGTAGAACGTATAACGTATAACGTATAACGTATAACGTATAACGTATAACGTATAACGTATAACGTATAACGTATAACGTATAACGTATAACGTATAACGTATAACGTACAACGTATAACGTATAACGTATAACGTATATCGTATAACATATAACGTATAACGTATAACGTATAGCGTCTAACGTATAACGTATAACGTATAACGTATAGCGTATAGCGTATAACGTATAACGATTGACGTAAAACGTATGACGTATTACATATTACGTATAACGTATAGCGTCTAACGTATAACGTATAACGTATAACGTATAACGTATAACGTATAACGTATAACGTATAACGTACAACGTATAACGTATAACGTATAACGTATAACGTATAACGTATAACGTATAACGTATAACGCATAACGTATAACGTATAACGTATAACGTATAACGTATAACGTATAACGTAAAACGTATAACGTATAACGTACAACGTTTAACGTATAATGTATAACGTAGAACGTCTAACATATAACGTGTAACGTATAACGTATGACGTTTAACGTATAACGTATAACGTATAACGTATAACGTATAACGTATAACGTATAACGTATAACGTATAACGTATATTCTATAACGCATAACGTATAACGTATAACGTATAACGTATAACGTATAACGCATAACGTATAACGTATAACTTATAACGTATAACGTATAACGTATAACGTATAACGTATAACGTATAACGTATAACGTATAACGTATAACGTATAACGTATAACGTATAACGTATAACGTATAACGTATAACGTATAACGTATAACGTATAACGTATAACGTATAACGTATAACGTATAACGTATAACGTATAACGTATAACGTATAACGTATAACGTATAACGTATAACGTATAAGGTATAACGTATAACGTATAACGTATAACGTATAACGTATAACGTATAACGTATAACGTATAACGTATAACGTATAACGTATAACGTATAACGTATAACGTATAACGTACAACGTTTAACGTATAACGTATAACGTAGAACGTATAACGTATAACGTGTAACGTATAACGTATAACGTATAACGTATGACGTATAACGTATAACGTATAACGTATAACGTAAGACGTAGAACGCATGACGTATAACGCATAACGTATAACGTATAACGTACAACGTATAAAGTATAACGTATATCCTATAACGCATAACGTATATCCTATAACGCATAACGTATAGCGTATAACGCATAACGTATAACGTATAACGTATAACGTTTAACGTATAACGTATAACGTATAACGTATAACGTATAACGTATAACGTATAACGTATAACGTATAACGAATAACGTATAACGTATAACGTATAACGTATAACGTATAACGTATAACGTATAACGTATAACGTATAACGTATAACTTATAACGTATAACGTATAACGTATAACGTATAACGTATAACGTAAAACGTATAACGTATAACGTCTAACGTATAACGTACAACGTTTAACGTATAACGTATAACGTAGAACGTATAACATATAACGTATAACGTATAATGTATAACGTATAACCTATAACGTATTACGTATAACGTATAACGTATAACGTATAACGTATAACGTATAACGTATAACGTATAACGTATAACGTATAACGTATAACGTACAACGTATAACGTATAACGTATAACGTACAACGTATAACGTATAACGTATAACGTATAGCGTATAACGTATGACGTATAACGTATGACGTATAACGTATAACGTATAACGTACAACGTATAACGTATAATGTATATCCTATAACGCGTAACGTATAACGTATAACGTATAACGTATAACGTATAACGTATAACGTATAACGTATAACGTATACCGTATAACGTACAACGTTTAACGTATAACGTATAACGAATAACGTGTAACGTATATCGCATGACGTATAACGCATAACGTATAACGTATAACGTACAACGTATAACGTATAACGTATAACGTATATCCTATAACGCATAATTTATAACGTATAACGTATAACGTATAACGTATAACGTATAACGTATAACGTATAACGTACAACGTTTAACGTATAATGTATAACGTAGAACGTATAACATATAACGTGTTACGTATAACGTATGACGTATAACGTATAACGTACAACGTTTAACGTATAACGTATAACGTAGAACGTATAACGTACAACGTATAACGTATAACGTATAACGTATAACGTGTAACGTATAACGTATAGCGTCTAACGTATAACGTATAACGTATAACGTATAACGTATAACGTATAACGTATAACGTATAACGTATAACGTATAACGTATAACGTATAACGTACAACGTATAACGTATAACGTATAACGTACAACGTATAACGTATAACGTATAACGTATAGCGTATAACGTATGACGTATAACGTATGACGTATAACGTATAACGTATAACGTACAACGTATAACGTATAACGTATATCCTATAACGCGTAACGTATAACGTATAACGTATAACGTATAACGTATAACGTATAACGTATAACGTATAACGTATAACGTATACCGTATAACGTACAACGTTTAACGTATAACGTATAACGAATAACGTGTAACGTATATCGCATGACGTATAACGCATAACGTATAACGTATAACGTACAACGTATAACGTATAACGTATATCCTATAACGCATAACTTATAACGTATAACGTTTAACGTATAACGTATAACGTATAACGTATAACGTACAACGTATAACGTATAACGTATAACGTATAACGTATAACGTATAACGTATAACGTATAACGTATAACGTATAACGTATAACGTATAACGTATAACGAATAACGTATAACGTATAATGTACAACGTATAACGTATAACGTATAACGTATAACGTATAACGTACAACGTATAACGTATAACGTATAACGTATAACGTATAACGTATAACGTATAACGTATAACGTATAACGTATAACGTATAACGTATAACGTATAACGTATAACGTATAACGTATAACGTATAACGTATAACGTATAACGTACAACGTATAACGTATAACGTATAACGTATAACGTATAACGTACAGCGTTTAACGTATAACGTATAACGTAGAACGTATAACGTATAACGTATAACGTATAACGTATAACGTATAACGTATGACGTATAACGTATAACGTATAACGTATAACGTAAGACGTATAACGCATAACGTATAACGTATAACGTATAACGTATAACGTATAACGTATAACGAATAACGTATAACGTATAACGTATAACGAATAACGTATAACGTATAACGTATAACGTACAACGTATAACGTATAACGTATAACGTATAACGTATAACGTATGACGTATAACGTATAACGTATAACGTATAACGTATAACGTATAACGTATAACGCATAACGTGTAACGTATAACGTATAACGTATAACGTACAACCTAAAACGTGTAACGTATAACGTATAACGTATAACGTATAACGTATAACGTATAACGTATAACGTATAACGTATAACGTATAACGTATAACGTATAACGTATGACGCATAACGTATAACGTATAACGTATATCCTATAACGCATAACGTATATCCTATAACGCATAACGTATAGCGTATAACGCATAACGTATAACGTATAACGTATAACGTTTAACGTATAACGTATAACGTATAACGTATAACGTATAACGTATAACGTATAACGTATAACGTATAACGAATAACGTATAACGTATAACGTATAACGTATAACGTATAACGTATAACGTATAACGTATAACGTATAACGTATAACTTATAACGTATAACGTATAACGTATAACGTATAACGTATAACGTAAAACGTATAACGTATAACGTATAACGTATAACGTACAACGTTTAACGTATAACGTATAACGTAGAACGTATAACATATAACGTATAACGTATAACGTATAACGTATAACCTATAACGTATTACGTATAACGTATAACGTATAACGTATAACGTATAACGTATAACGTATAACGTATAACGTATAACGTATAACGTATAACGTATAACGTATAACGTACAACGTATAACGTATAACGTATAACGTACAACGTATAACGTATAACGTATAACGTATAGCGTATAACGTATGACGTATAACGTATGACGTATAACGTATAACGTATAACGTACAACGTATAACGTATAACGTATATCCTATAACGCGTAACGTATAACGTATAACGTATAACGTATAACGTATAACGTATAACGTATAACGTATAACGTATACCGTATAACGTACAACGTTTAACGTATAACGTATAACGAATAACGTGTAACGTATATCGCATGACGTATAACGCATAACGTATAACGTACAACGTATAACGTATAACGTATAACGTATAGCGTATAACGTATGACGTATAACGTATGACGTATAACGTATAACGTATAACGTACAACGTATAACGTATAACGTACAACCTATAACGTATAACGTATAACGTATAACCTATAACGTATAACGTATAACGTATAACGTATAACGTATAACGTATAACGTATAACGTATAACGTATAACGTATAACGTATAACGTATAACGTATGACGTATAACGTATAACGTATAACGAATAACGTATAACGTATAACGTATAACGTATAACGTATAACGTATAACGTATAACGTATAACGTATAACGTATAACGTATAACGTATAACGTATAACGTATAACGTATAACGTATAACGTATAACGTATAACGTATAACGTATGACGCATAACGTATAACGTATAACGTATAACGTATAACGTATAACGTATAACGTACAACGTTTAACGTATAACGTATAACGTAGAACGTATAACGTATAACGTATAACGCATAACGTATAACGTATGACGTATAACGTATAACGTATAACGTATAACGTAAGACGTAGAACGCATGACGTATAACGCATAACGTATAACGTATAACGTACAACGTATAAAGTATAACGTATATCCTATAACGCATAACGTATATCCTATAACGCATAACGTATAGCGTATAACGCATAACGTATAACGTATAACGTATAACGTTTAACGTATAACGTATAACGTATAACGTATAACGTATAACGTATAACGTATAACGTATAACGTATAACGTATAACGTATAACGAATAACGTATAACGTATAACGTATAACGTATAACGTATAACGTATAACGTATAACGTATAACGTATAACGTATAACGTATAACTTATAACGTATAACGTATAACGTATAACGTATAACGTATAACGTAAAACGTATAACGTATAACGTATAACGTATAACGTACAACGTTTAACGTATAACGTATAACGTAGAACGTATAACATATAACGTATAACGTATAACGTATAACGTATAACCTATAACGTATTACGTATAACGTATAACGTATAACGTATAACGTATAACGTATAACGTATAACGTATAACGTATAACGTATAACGTATAACGTATAACGTATAACGTACAACGTATAACGTATAACGTATAACGTATAGCGTATAACGTATGACGTATAACGTATGACGTATAACGTATAACGTATAACGTACAACGTATAACGTATAACGTATATCCTATAACGCGTAACGTATAACGTATAACGTATAACGTATAACGTATAACGTATAACGTATAACGTATAACGTATACCGTATAACGTACAACGTTTAACGTATAACGTATAACGAATAACGTGTAACGTATATCGCATGACGTATAACGCATAACGTATAACGTATAACGTACAACGTATAACGTATAACGTATAACGTATATCCTATAACGCATAATTTATAACGTATAACGTATAACGTATAACGTATAACGTATAACGTATAACGTATAACGTATAACGTACAACGTTTAACGTATAATGTATAACGTAGAACGTATATCATATAACGTGTTACGTATAACGTATGACGTATAACGTATAACGTACAACGTTTAACGTATAACGTATAACGTAGAACGTATAACGTACAACGTATAACGTATAACGTATAACGTATAACGTGTAACGTATAACGTATAGCGTCTAACGTATAACGTATAACGTATAACGTATAACGTATAACGTATAACGTATAACGTATAACGTATAACGTATAACGTATAACGTATAACGTACAACGTATAACGTATAACGTATAACGTATAACGTATGACGTATAACGTATGACGTACAACGTTTAACGTATAACGTATAACGTAGAACGTATAACGTTCAACGTATAAAGTATAACGTATAACGTATAACGTGTAACGTATAACGTATAGCGTCTAACGTATAACGTATAACGTATAACGTATAACGTATAACGTATAACGTACAACGTATAACGTACAACGTATAACGTATAACGTATATCCTATAACGCATAACGTATAACGTATAACGTATAACGTATAACGTATAACGTATAACGTATAACGTATAACGAATAACGTATAACGTATAACGTACAACGTATAACGTATAACGTATAACGTATAACGTATAACGTACAACGTATAACGTATAACGTATAACGTATAACGTATAACGTATAACGTATAACGCATAACGTATAACGTATAACGTATAACGTATGACGTATGACGTATAACGTATAACGTATAACGAATAACGTATAACGTATAACGTATAACGTATAACGTATAACGTATAACGTATAACGTATAACGTATAACGTATAACGTATAACGTATAACGTATAACGTATGACGTATTACATATTACGTATAACGTATAACGTATAACGTATAACGTATAACGTATAACGTACAACGTACAACGTATAACGTATAACGTATAACGTATAACGTATAACGTATAACGTATAACGTATAACGTACAACGTACAACGTACAACGTATAACGTATAACGTATAACGTATAACGTATAACGTATAACGTATAACGTATAACGTATAACGTATAACGTATAACGTATAACGTATAACGTATAACGTATATTCTATAACGCATAACGTATAACGTATAACGTATAACGTATAACGTATAACGTATAACGTATAACGTATAACGTATATTCTATAACGCATAACGTATAACGTATAACGTATAACGTATAACGTATAACGTATAACGTATAACGTATAACGTATAACGTATAACGTATAACGCATAACGTGTAACGTATAACGTATAACGTACAACCTATAACGTGTAACGTATAACGTATAACGTATAACGTATAACGTATAACGTATAACGTATAACGTATGACGCATAACGTATAACGTATAACGTATAACGTATAACGTATAACGTATAACGTACAGCGTTTAACGTATAACGTATAACGTAGAACGTATAACGTATAACGTATAACGTATAACGTATAACGTATGACGTATAACGTATAACGTATAACGTATAACGTAAGACGTATAACGCATGACGTATAACGCATAACGTATAACGTATAACGTACAACGTATAAAGTATAACGTATATCCTATAACGCATATCGTATATCCTATAACGCATAACGTATAGCGCATAACGCATAACGTATAACGTATAACGTTTAACGTATAACGTATAACGTATAACGTATAACGTATAACGTATAACGTATAACGTATAACGTATAACGTATAACGTATAACGTATAACGTATAACGAATAACGTATAACGTATAACGTATAACGTATAACGTATAACGTATAACGTATAACGTATAACGTATAACGTATGACGTATAACGTATAACGTATAACGAATAACGTATAACGTATAACGAATAACGTATAACGTACAACGTATAACGTATAACGTATAACGTATAACGTGTATCGTATAACGTATAACGTATAACGTATAACGCATAACGTATAACGTATAACTTATAACGTATAACGTACAACGTATAACGTATAACGTATAACGTACAACGTATAACGTATAACGTATAGCGTCTAACGAATAACGTATAACGTATAACGTATAGCGTATAACGTATAACGTATAACGATTAACGTAAAACGTATGACGTATTACATATTACGTATAACGTATAGCGTCTAACGTATAACGTATAACCTATAACGTATAACGTATAACGTATAACGTATAACGTATAACGTATAACGTATAACGTATAACGTATAACGTATAACGTATAACGAATAACGTTTAACGTATAACGTAGAACGTATAACATATAACGTATAACGTATAACGTATGACGTATAACGTATAACGTACAACGTTTAACGTAGAACGTACAACGTAGAACGTATAACGTACAACGTATAACGTATAACGTACAACGTATAACGTATAACGTATAACGTATAACTTATAACGTATAACGTATAACGTATAACGTATAACGTATAACGTATAACGTATAACGTATAACGTATAACGTATAACGTATAACGTATAACGTATAACGTATAACGTATAACGTATAACGTATAACGTATGACGCATAACGTATAACGTATAACGTATAACGTATAACGTATAACGTATAACGTACAGCGTTTAACGTATAACGTATAACGTAGAACGTATAACGTATAACGTATAACGTATAACGTATAACGTATGACGTATAACGTATAACGTATAACGTATAACGTAAGACGTATAACGCATGACGTATAACGCATAACGTATAACGTATAACGTACAACGTTTAACGTATAACGTATAACGTAGAACGTATAACGTATAACGTATAACGCATAACGTATAACGTATGACGTATAACGTATAACGTATAACGTATAACGTAAGACGTAGAACGCATGACGTATAACGCATAACGTATAACGTATAACGTACAACGTATAAAGTATAACGTATATCCTATAACGCATAACGTATATCCTATAACGCATAACGTATAGCGTATAACGCATAACGTATAACGTATAACGTATAACGTTTAACGTATAACGTATAACGTATAACGTATAACGTATAACGTATAACGTATAACGTATAACGTATAACGAATAACGTATAACGTATAACGTATAACGTATAACGTATAACGTATAACGTATAACGTATAACGTATAACGTATAACTTATAACGTATAACGTATAACGTATAACGTATAACGTATAACGTAAAACGTATAACGTATAACGTATAACGTATAACGTACAACGTTTAACGTATAACGTATAACGTAGAACGT
This sequence comes from Ptiloglossa arizonensis, assembly GCF_051014685.1. Taxonomy (NCBI): domain Eukaryota; kingdom Metazoa; phylum Arthropoda; class Insecta; order Hymenoptera; family Colletidae; genus Ptiloglossa; species Ptiloglossa arizonensis. Next base: position 122,073 of record NW_027478761.1, on the reverse strand, counting down.
ATAACGTATAACGTACAACGTTTAACGTATAACGTATAACGTAGAACGTATAACATATAACGTATAACGTATAACGTATAACGTATAACCTATAACGTATTACGTATAACGTATAACGTATAACGTATAACGTATAACGTATAACGTATAACGTATAACGTATAACGTATAACGTATAACGTATAACGTATAACGTACAACGTATAACGTATAACGTATAACGTACAACGTATAACGTATAACGTATAACGTATAGCGTATAACGTATGACGTATAACGTATGACGTATAACGTATAACGTATAACGTACAACGTATAACGTATAACGTATATCCTATAACGCGTAACGTATAACGTATAACGTATAACGTATAACGTATAACGTATAACGTATAACGTATAACGTATACCGTATAACGTACAACGTTTAACGTATAACGTATAACGAATAACGTGTAACGTATATCGCATGACGTATAACGCATAACGTATAACGTATAACGTACAACGTATAACGTATAACGTATAACGTATATCCTATAACGCATAATTTATAACGTATAACGTATAACGTATAACGTATAACGTATAACGTAAAACGTATAACGTATAACGTACAACGTTTAACGTATAATGTATAACGTAGAACGTATATCATATAACGTGTTACGTATAACGTATGACGTATAACGTATAACGTACAACGTTTAACGTATAACGTATAACGTAGAACGTATAACGTACAACGTATAACGTATAACGTATAACGTATAACGTGTAACGTATAACGTATAGCGTCTAACGTATAACGTATAACGTATAACGTATAACGTATAACGTATAACGTATAACGTATAACGTATAACGTATAACGTATAACGTATAACGTACAACGTATAACGTATAACGTATAACGTATAACGTATGACGTATAACGTATAACGTACAACGTTTAACGTATAACGTATAACGTAGAACGTATAACGTTCAACGTATAAAGTATAACGTATAACGTATAACGTGTAACGTATAACGTATAGCGTCTAACGTATAACGTATAACGTATAACGTATAACGTATAACGTATAACGTACAACGTATAACGTACAACGTATAACGTATAACGTATATCCTATAACGCATAACGTATAACGTATAACGTATAACGTATAACGTATAACGTATAACGTATAACGTATAACGAATAACGTATAACGTATAACGTACAACGTATAACGTATAACGTATAACGTATAACGTATAACGTACAACGTATAACGTATAACGTATAACGTATAACGTATAACGTATAACGTATAACGCATAACGTATAACGTATAACGTATAACGTATGACGTATGACGTATAACGTATAACGTATAACGAATAACGTATAACGTATAACGTATAACGTATAACGTATAACGTATAACGTATAACGTATAACGTATAACGTATAACGTATAACGTATAACGTATAACGTATGACGTATTACATGTTACGTATAACGTATAACGTATAACGTATAACGTATAACGTATAACGTATGACGCATAACGTATAACGTATAACGTATAACGTATAACGTATAACGTATAACGTACAGCGTTTAACGTATAACGTATAACGTAGAACGTATAACGTATAACGTATAACGTATAACGTATAACGTATGACGTATAACGTATAACGTATAACGTATAACGTAAGACGTATAACGCATGACGTATAACGCATAACGTATAACGTATAACGTACAACGTTTAACGTATAACGTATAACGTAGAACGTATAACGTATAACGTATAACGCATAACGTATAACGTATGACGTATAACGTATAACGTATAACGTATAACGTAAGACGTAGAACGCATGACGTATAACGCATAACGTATAACGTATAACGTACAACGTATAAAGTATAACGTATATCCTATAACGCATAACGTATATCCTATAACGCATAACGTATAGCGTATAACGCATAACGTATAACGTATAACGTATAACGTTTAACGTATAACGTATAACGTATAACGTATAACGTATAACGTATAACGTATAACGTATAACGTATAACGAATAACGTATAACGTATAACGTATAACGTATAACGTATAACGTATAACGTATAACGTATAACGTATAACGTATAACTTATAACGTATAACGTATAACGTATAACGTATAACTTATAACGTAAAACGTATAACGTATAACGTATAACGTATAACGTACAACGTTTAACGTATAACGTATAACGTAGAACGTATAACATATAACGTATAACGTATAACGTATAACGTATAACCTATAACGTATTACGTATAACGTATAACGTATAACGTATAACGTATAACGTATAACGTATAACGTATAACGTATAACGTATAACGTATAACGTATAACGTATAACGTACAACGTATAACGTATAACGTATAACGTACAACGTATAACGTATAACGTATAACGTATAGCGTATAACGTATGACGTATAACGTATGACGTATAACGTATAACGTATAACGTACAACGTATAACGTATAACGTATATCCTATAACGCGTAACGTATAACGTATTACGTATAACGTATAACGTATAACGTATAACGTATAACGTATAACGTATAACGTATACCGTATAACGTACAACGTTTAACGTATAACGTATAACGAATAACGTGTAACGTATATCGCATGACGTATAACGCATAACGTATAACGTATAACGTACAACGTATAACGTATAACGTATAACGTATATCCTAGAACGCATAATTTATAACGTATAACGTATAACGTATAACGTATAACGTATAACGTATAACGTATAACGTATAACGTACAACGTTTAACGTATAATGTATAACGTAGAACGTATATCATATAACGTGTTACGTATAACGTATGACGTATAACGTATAACGTACAACGTTTAACGTATAACGTATAACGTAGAACGTATAACGTACAACGTATAACGTATAACGTATAACGTATAACGTGTAACGTATAACGTATAGCGTCTAACGTATAACGTATAACGTATAACGTATAACGTATAACGTATAACGTATAACGTATAACGTATAACGTATAACGTATAACGTATAACGTACAACGTATAACGTATAACGTATAACGTATAACGTATGACGTATAACGTATAACGTACAACGTTTAACGTATAACGTATAACGTAGAACGTATAACGTTCAACGTATAAAGTATAACGTATAACGTATAACGTGTAACGTATAACGTATAGCGTCTAACGTATAACGTATAACGTATAACGTATAACGTATAACGTATAACGTACAACGTATAACGTACAACGTATAACGTATAACGTATATCCTATAACGCATAACGTATAACGTATAACGTATAACGTATAACGTATAACGTATAACGTATAACGTATAACGTATAACGAATAACGTATAACGTATAACGTACAACGTATAACGTATAACGTATAACGTATAACGTATAACGTACAACGTATAACGTATAACGTATAACGTATAACGTATAACGTATAACGTATAACGCATAACGTATAACGTATAACGTATAACGTATGACGTATGACGTATAACGTATAACGTATAACGAATAACGTATAACGTATAACGTATAACGTATAACGTATAACGTATAACGTATAACGTATAACGTATAACGTATAACGTATAACGTATAACGTATAACGTATGACGTATTACATATTACGTATAACGTATAACGTATAACGTATAACGTATAACGTAAAACGTACAACGTACAACGTATAACGTATAACGTATAACGTATAACGTATAACGTATAACGTATAACGTATAACGTACAACGTACAACGTACAACGTATAACGTATAACGTATAACGTATAACGTATAACGTATAACGTATAACGTATAACGTATAACGTATAACGTATAACGTATAACGTATAACGTATATTCTATAACGCATAACGTATAACGTATAACGTATAACGTATAACGTATAACGTATAACGTATAACGTATAACGTATATTCTATAACGCATAACGTATAACGTATAACGTATAACGTATAACGTATAACGTATAACGTATAACGTATAACGTATAACGTATAACGTATAACGCATAACGTGTAACGTATAACGTATAACGTACAACCTATAACGTGTAACGTATAACGTATAACGTATAACGTATAACGTATAACGTATAACGTATAACGTATGACGCATAACGTATAACGTATAACGTATAACGTATAACGTATAACGTATAACGTATAACGTACAGCGTTTAACGTATAACGTATAACGTAGAACGTATAACGTATAACGTATAACGTATAACGTATAACGTATGACGTATAACGTATAACGTATAACGTATAACGTAAGACGTATAACGCATGACGTATAACGCATAACGTATAACGTATAACGTACAACGTATAAAGTATAACGTATATCCTATAACGCATATCGTATATCCTATAACGCATAACGTATAGCGCATAACGCATAACGTATAACGTATAACGTTTAACGTATAACGTATAACGTATAACGTATAACGTATAACGTATAACGTATAACGTATAACGTATAACGTATAACGTATAACGTATAACGTATAACGAATAACGTATAACGTATAACGTATAACGTATAACGTATAACGTATAACGTATAACGTATAACGTATGACGTATAACGTATAACGTATAACGAATAACGTATAACGTATAACGAATAACGTATAACGTACAACGTATAACGTATAACGTATAACGTATAACGTGTATCGTATAACGTATAACGTATAACGTATAACGCATAACGTATAACGTATAACTTATAACGTATAACGTACAACGTATAACGTATAACGTATAACGTACAACGTATAACGTATAACGTATAGCGTCTAACGAATAACGTATAACGTATAACGTATAGCGTATAACGTATAACGTATAACGATTAACGTAAAACGTATGACGTATTACATATTACGTATAACGTATAGCGTCTAACGTATAACGTATAACCTATAACGTATAACGTATAACGTATAACGTATAACGTATAACGTATAACGTATAACGTATAACGTATAACGTATAACGAATAACGTTTAACGTATAACGTAGAACGTATAACATATAACGTATAACGTATAACGTATGACGTATAACGTATAACGTACAACGTTTAACGTAGAACGTACAACGTAGAACGTATAACGTACAACGTATAACGTATAACGTACAACGTATAACGTATAACGTATAACGTATAACTTATAACGTATAACGTATAACGTATAACGTATAACGTATAACGTATAACGTATAACGTATAACGTATAACGTATAACGTATAACGTATAACGTATAACGTATAACGTATAACGTATAACGTATAACGTATAACGTATAACGTATAACGTATAACGTATAACGTATGACGTATAACGTATAACTTATAACGAATAACATATAACGTATAACGAATAACGTATGACGTACAACGTATAACGTATAACGTATTACGTATAACGTATATCGTATAACGTATAACGTATAACGTATAACGCATAACGTATAACGTATAACGTATAACGTATAACGTATAACGTATAACGTACAACCTATAACGTATAACGTATAACGTATAACCTATAACGTATAACGTATAACGTATAACGTATAACGTATAACGTATAACGTATAACGTATAACGTATAACGTATAACGTAAAACGTATAACGCATAACGCATAACGTATAACGTATAACGTATAACGTATAACGTATAACGTATAACGTATAACGTATAACGTATAACGTATAACGTATAACGTATAACGTATAAAGTATAACGTATAACGTACCACGTTTAACGTATAACGTAGAACGTAGAACGTATAACATATAACGTATAACGTATAACGTATGACGTATAACGTATAACGTACAACGTTTAACGTATAATGTATAACGTAGAACGTATAACGTACAACGTATAACGTATAACGTATAACGTATAACGTGTAACGTATAACGTATAGCGTCTAACATATAACGTATAACGTATAACGTATAACGTATAACGTTTAACGTATAACGTATAACGTATAACGTACAACGTATAACGTATAACGTATAACGTACAACGTATAACGTATAACGTATAACGTATAACGTATAACGTATAACGTATAACGTATAACGTATAACGTATAACGTATAACGTATAACTTATAACGTACAACGTATAACGTATAACGTATACCCTATAACGCATAACGTATAACGTATAACGTATAACGTATAACGTATAACGTATAACGTATAACGTATAACGTATAACGTATAAAGTATAACGTATAACGTATAACGTGTAACGTATAACGCATAACGTATAACGTATAACGTATAACGTATAACGTATAACGTATAACGTATAACGTATAACGTACCACGTTTAACGTATAACGTATAACGTAGAACGTATAACATATAACGTATAACGTATAACGTATGACGTATAACGTATAACGTACAACGTTTAACGTATAACGTATAACGTAGAACGTATAACGTACAACGTATAACGTATAACGTATAACGTATAACGTATAACGTGTAACGTATAACGTATAGCGTCTAACGTATAACGTATAACGTATAACGTATAACGTATAACGTATAACGTATAACGTATAACGTATAACGCATAACGTACAACGTATAACGTATAACGTATAACGTACAACGTATAACGTATAGCGTCTAACGTATAACGTATAACGTATAACGTATAGCGTATAACGTATAACGTATAACGTACAAAGATTAACGTAAAACGTATGACGTATTACATATTACGTATAACGTATAGCGTCTAACATATAACGTATAACGTATAACGTATAACGTATAACGTACAACGTATAACGCATAACGTATAACGTATAACGTATAGCGTATAACGTATAACGTATAACGTATAACGTATAACGTACAACGTTTAACGTATAACGTATAACGAATAACGTATAACGTATATCGCATGACGTATAACGCATAACGTATAACGTATAACGTATAACGTATAACGAATAACGTATAACGTATAACGAATAACGTATAACGTACAACGTATAACGTACAACGTATAACGTATAACGTATATCCTATAACGCATAACGTATAACGTATAACGTATAACGTATAACGTATAACGTATAACGTATAACGTATAACGTATAACGTATAAAGTATAACGTATAACGTAGAGCGTATAACATATAACGTATAACGTATAACGTATAACGTATAACCTATAACGTATTACGTATAACGCATAACGTATAACGTATAACGTATAACGTATAACGTATAACGTATAACGTATAACGCATAACGTATAACGTATAACGTATAACGTATAACGTATAACGTATAACGTATGACGTATAACGTATAACGTTTAACGTATAACGTATAACGTATAACGTAGAGCGTATAACATATAACGTATAACGTATAACGTATAACGTATAACCTATAACGATTTACGTATAACGTATAACGTATAACGTATAACGTATAACGTATAACGTATAACGTATAACGTATAACGCATAACGTATAACGTATAACGTATAACGTATAACGTGTAGCGTATAACGTATAGCGTCTAACGTATAACGTATAACGTATAACGTATAACGTATAACGTATACCGTCTAACGTATAACGTATAACGTATAACGTATAACGTATAACGTATAACGTACAACGTATAACGTACAACGTATAACGTATAACGTATAACGTATAACGTATGACGTATAACGTATAACGTACAACGTTTAACGTATAACGTATAACGTAGAACGTATAACGTTCAACGTATAACGTATAACGTATAACGTATAACGTGTAACGTATAACGTATAGCGTCTAACGTATAACGTATAACGTATAACGTATAACGTATAACGTATAACGTACAACGTATAACGTACAACGTATAACGTATAACGTATATCCTATAACGTATAACGTATAACGCATAACGTATAACGTATAACGTATAACGTATAACGTATAACGTATAACGTATAACGTATAACGTATAACGTATAACGTATAACGTATAACGTATAACGTATAACGTAGAGCGTATAACATATAACGTATAACGTATAACGTATAACGTATAACCTATAACGATTTACGTATAACGTATAACGTATAACGTATAACGTATAACGTATAACGTATAACGTATAACGTATAACGCATAACGTATAACGTATAACGTATAACGTATAACGTGTAGAGTATAACGTATAGCGTCTAACGTATAACGTATAACGTATAACGTATAACGTATAACGTATACCGTCTAACGTATAACGTATAACGTATAACGTATAACGTATAACGTATAACGTACAACGTATAACGTACAACGTATAACGTATAACGTATAACGTATAACGTATGACGTATAACGTATAACGTACAACGTTTAACGTATAACGTATAACGTAGAACGTATAACGTTCAACGTATAACGTATAACGTATAACGTATAACGTGTAACGTATTACGTATAGCGTCTAACGTATAACGTATAACGTATAACGTATAACGTATAACGTATAACGTATAACGTACAACGTATAACGTACAACGTATAACGTATAACGTATATCCTATAACGCATAACGTATAACGTATAACGTATAACGTATAACGTATAACGTGTAACGTATAACGTATAACATATAACGTATAACGTATAACGTATAACGTATAACCTATAACGTATTACGTATAACGTATAACATATAACGTATAACGTATAACGTATGACGTATAACGTATAACGTATAACGTATAACGTATAACGTAAAACGTATAACGTATAACGTACAGCGTTTAACGTATAATGTATAACGTAGAACGTATAACATATAACGTGTAACGTATAACGTATGACGTATAACGTATAACGTAGAACGTATAACGAACAACGTATAACGTATAACGTATAACGTATAACGTATAACGTATAACGTATAGCGTCTAACGTATAACGTATAACGTATAACGTATAGCGTATAACGTATAACGTATAACGATTAACGTAAAACGTATGACGTATTACGTATTACGTATAACGTATAGCGTATAACGTATAACGTATAACGTATAACGTATAACGTATAACGTATAACGTATAACGTATAACGTATAACGCATAACGTATAACGTATAACGTAGAACGTATAACATATAACGTATAACGTATAACGTATGACGTATAACGTATAACGTATAACGTACAACGTTTAACGTATAACGTATAACGTAGAACGTATAACGTACAACGTATAACGTATAACGTATAACGTATAACGTATAACGTGTAACGTATAACGTATAGCGTCTAACGTATAACGTATAACGTATAACGTATAACGTATAACGTATAACGTATAACGTATAACGTATAACGTATAACGTATAACGTATAACGTATAACGTATAACGTATAACGTATAACGTATAACGTATGAAGTATAACGTATAACGTATAATGTATAATGTATAACGTATAACGTATACCGTATAACGTATAACGTATAACGTATAACGTATAACGTATAACGTATAACGTATAACGTATGACGTATTACATATTACGTATAACGTATAACGTATAACGTATAACGTATAACGTATAACGTACAACGTACAACGTATAACGTATAACGTATAACGTATAACGTATAACGTATAACGTATAACGTATAACGTATAACGTACAACGTACAACGTATAACGTACAACGTATAACGTATAACGTATAACGTATAACGTATAACGTATAACGTATAACGTATAACGTATAACGTATAACGTATAACGCATAACGTGTAACGTATAACGTATAACGTATAACGTACAACCTATAACGTGTAACGTATAACGTATAACGTATAACGTATAACGTATAACGTATAACGTATGACGCATAACGTATAACGTGTAGCGTATAACGTATAGCGTCTAACGTATAACGTATAACGTATAACGTATAACGTACAACGTACAACGTATAACGTATAACGTATAACGTATAACGTATAACGTATAACGTATAACGTATAACGTATAACGTACAACGTACAACGTATAACGTACAACGTATAACGTATAACGTATAACGTATAACGTATAACGTATAACGTATAACGTATAACGTATAACGTATAACGTATAACGTATAACGTATAACGTATATTCTATAACGCATAACGTATAACGTATAACGTATAACGTATAACGTATAACGTATAACGTATAACGTATAACGTATAACGTATATTGTATAACGCATAACGTATAACGTATAACGTATAACGAATAACGTATAACGTATAACGTATATTCTATAACGCATAACGTATAACGTATAACGTATAACGTATAACGTATAACGTATAACGTATAACGTATAACGTATAACGTATAACGTATAACGTATAACGTATAACGTATAACGTAGAGCGTATAACATATAACGTATAACGTATAACGTATAACGTATAACCTATAACGATTTACGTATAACGTATAACGTATAACGTATAACGTATAACGTATAACGTATAACGTATAACGTATAACGTATAACGCATAACGTATAACGTATAACGTATAACGTATAACGTGTAGCGTATAACGTATAGCGTCTAACGTATAACGTATAACGTATAACGTATAACGTATAACGTATACCGTCTAACGTATAACGTATAACGTATAACGTATAACGTATAACGTATAACGTACAACGTATAACGTACAACGTATAACGTATAACGTATAACGTATAACGTATGACGTATAACGTATAACGTACAACGTTTAACGTATAACGTATAACGTAGAACGTATAACGTTCAACGTATAACGTATAACGTATAACGTATAACGTGTAACGTATAACGTATAGCGTCTAACGTATAACGTATAACGTATAACGTATAACGTATAACGTATAACGTATAACGTACAACGTATAACGTACAACGTATAACGTATAACGTATATCCTATAACGCATAACGTATAACGTATAACGTATAACGTATAACGTATAACGTGTAACGTATAACGTATAACATATAACGTATAACGTATAACGTATAACGTATAACCTATAACGTATTACGTATAACGTATAACATATAACGTATAACGTATAACGTATGACGTATAACGTATAACGTATAACGTATAACGTATAACGTAAAACGTATAACGTATAACGTACAGCGTTTAACGTATAATGTATAACGTAGAACGTATAACATATAACGTGTAACGTATAACGTATGACGTATAACGTATAACGTAGAACGTATAACGAACAACGTATAACGTATAACGTATAACGTATAACGTATAACGTATAACGTATAGCGTCTAACGTATAACGTATAACGTATAACGTATAGCGTATAACGTATAACGTATAACGATTAACGTAAAACGTATGACGTATTACGTATTACGTATAACGTATAGCGTATAACGTATAACGTATAACGTATAACGTATAACGTATAACGTATAACGTATAACGTATAACGCATAACGTATAACGTATAACGTAGAACGTATAACATATAACGTATAACGTATAACGTATGACGTATAACGTATAACGTATAACGTACAACGTTTAACGTATAACGTATAACGTAGAACGTATAACGTACAACGTATAACGTATAACCTATAACGTATAACGTATAACGTGTAACGTATAACGTATAGCGTCTAACGTATAACGTATAACGTATAACGTATAACGTATAACGTATAACGTATAACGTATAACGTATAACGTATAACGTATAACGTATAACGTATAACGTATAACGTATAACGTATAACGTATGAAGTATAACGTATAACGTATAATGTATAATGTATAACGTATAACGTATACCGTATAACGTATAACGTATAACGTATAACGTATAACGTATAACGTATAACGTATAACGTATGACGTATTACATATTACGTATAACGTATAACGTATAACGTATAACGTATAACGTATAACGTACAACGTACAACGTATAACGTATAACGTATAACGTATAACGTATAACGTATAACGTATAACGTATAACGTATAACGTATAACGTATAACGTACAACGTACAACGTATAACGTACAACGTATAACGTATAACGTATAACGTATAACGTATAACGTATAACGTATAACGTATAACGTATAACGTATAACGTATAACGTATAACGTATAACGTATATTGTATAACGCATAACGTATAACGTATAACGTATAACGAATAACGTATAACGTATAACGTATATTCTATAACGCATAACGTATAACGTATAACGTATAACGTATAACGTATAACGTATAACGTATAACGTATAACGTATAACGTATAACGTATAACGTATAACGTATAACGTATAACGTATAACGTATAACGTATAACGTATAACGTATAACGTATAACGTATAACGTATAACGCATAACGTGTAACGTATAACGTATAACGTATAACGTACAACCTATAACGTGTAACGTATAACGTATAACGTATAACGTATAACGTATAACGTATAACGTATGACGCATAACGTTTAACGTATAACGTATAACGTATAACGTATAACGTATAACGTACAGCGTTTAACGTATAACGTATAACGTAGAACGTATAACGTATAACGTATAACGTATAACGTATAACGTATGACGTATAACGTATAACGTATAACGTATAACGTAAGACGTATAACGCATGACGTATAACGCATAACGTATAACGTATAACGTACAACGTATAAAGTATAACGTATATCCTATAACGCATAACGTATATCCTATAACGCATAACGTATAGCGTATAACGCATAACGTATAACGTATAACGTTTAACGTATAACGTATAACGTATAACGTATAACGTATAACGTATAACGTATAACGCATAACGTATAACGTATAACGTGTAACGTATAACGAATAACGTATAACGTATAACGTATAACGTATAACGTATAACGTATAACGTATAACGTATAACGTATGACGTATAACGTATAACGTATAACGAATAACGTATAACGTATAACGAATAACGTATAACGTACAACGTATAACATATAACGTATAACGTATAACGTGTATCGTATAACGTATGACGTATAACGTATAACGCATAACGTATAACGTATAACTTATAACGTATAACGTACAACGTATAACGTATAACGTATAACGTACAACGTATAACGTATAACGTATAGCGTCTAACGTATAACGTATAACGTATAACGTATAGCGTATAAAGTATAACGTATAACGATTAACGTAAAACGTATGACGTATTACATATTACGTATAACGTATAGCGTCTAACGTATAACGTATAACCTATAACGTATAACGTATAACGTATAACGTATAACGTATAACGTATAACGTATAACGTATAACGAATAACGTTTAACGTATAACGTAGAACGTATAACATATAACGTATAACGTATAACGTATGACGTATAACGTATAACGTACAACGTTTAACGTAGAACGTACAACGTAGAACGTATAACGTACAACGTATAACGAATAACGTACAACGTATAACGTATAACGTATAACGTTTAACTTATAACGTATAACGTATAACGTATAACGTATAACGTATAACGTATAACGTATAACGTATAACGTATAACGTATAACGTATAACGTATAACGTATAACGTATAACGTATAACGTATAACGTATAACGTATAACGTATAGCGTATAACGTATAACGTATAACGTATAACGTATGACGTATAGCGTATAACTTATAACGAATAACGTATAACGTATAACGAATAACGTATAACGTACAACGTATAACGTATAACGTATAACGTATAACGTATATCGTATAACGTATAACGTATAACGTATAACGCATAACGTATAACGTATAACGTATAACGTATAACGTATAACGTACAACCTATAACGTATAACGTATAACGTATAACCTATAACGTATAACGTATAACGTATAACGTATAACGTATAACGTATAACGTATAACGTATAACGTATAACGTATAACGTAAAACGTATAACGCATAACGCATAACGTATAACGTATAACGTATAACGTATAACGTATAACGTATAACGTATAACGTATAACGTATAACGTATAACGTATAACGTATAACGTATAACGTATAACGTATAACGTACCACGTTTAACGTATAACGTATAACGTAGAACGTATAACATATAACGTATAACGTATAACGTATGACGTATAACGTATAACGTACAACGTTTAACGTATAATGTATAACGTAGAACGTATAACGTACAACGTATAACGTATAACGTATAACGTATAACGTGTAACGTATAACGTATAGCGTCTAACGTATAACGTATAACGTATAACGTATAACGTTTAACGTATAACGTATAACGTATAACGTACAACGTATAACGTATAACGTATAACGTACAACGTATAACGTATAACGTATAACGTATAGCGTCTAACGTATAACGTATAACGTATAACGTATAGCGTATAACGTACAACGTATAACGATTGACGTAAAACGTATGACGTATTACATATTACGTATAACGTATAGCGTCTAACGTATAACGTATAACGTATAACGTATAACGTATAACGTACAACGTACAACGTATAACGCATAACGTATAACGTATAACGTATAACGTATAACGTATAACGTATAACGTATTACGTATAACGTATAACGTATAACGTACAACGTTTAACGTATAATGTATAACGTAGAACGTCTAACATATAACGTGTAACGTATAACGTATGACGTTTAACGTATAACGTATAACGTATAACGTATAACGTATAACGTATAACGTATAACGTATAACGTATAACGTATAACGTATAACGTATAACGTATAACGGATAACGTGTAACGTATAACGTATAACGTATAACGTACAACCTATAACGTGTAACGTATAACGTATAACGTATAACGTATAACGTATAACGTATAACGTATAACGTATAACGTATAACGTATGACGCATAACGTATAACGTATAACGTATAACGTATAACGTATAACGTATAACGTACAACGTTTAACGTATAACGTATAACGTAGAACGTATAACGTATACCGTATAACGTATAACGTATAACGTATAACGTACCACGTTTAACGTATAACGTATAACGTAGAACGTATAACATATATCGTATAACGTATAACGTATGACGTATAACGTATAACGTACAACGTTTAACGTATAATGTATAACGTATAACGTATAACGAATAACGTATAACGTATAACGTATAACGTATATCGTATAACGTATAACGTACAACGTATAACGTATAACGTATAACGTATAACGTATAACGTATAACGTATAACGTATAACGTATAACGTATAACGTATAACGTATAACGTATAACGTATAACGTATAACGTATAACGTATAACGTATAACGTATAACGTATAACGTATAACGTATAACGTATAACGTATAGCGTATAACGTATAACGTATAACGTATAACGTATGACGTATAGCGTATAACTTATAACGAATAACGTATAACGTATAACGAATAACGTATAACGTACAACGTATAACGTATAACGTATAACGTATAACGTATATCGTATAACGTATAACGTATAACGTATAACGCATAACGTATAACGTATAACGTATAACGTATAACGTATAACGTACAACCTATAACGTATAACGTATAACGTATAACCTATAACGTATAACGTATAACGTATAACGTATAACGTATAACGTATAACGTATAACGTATAACGTATAACGTATAACGTAAAACGTATAACGCATAACGCATAACGTATAACGTATAACGTATAACGTATAACGTATAACGTATAACGTATAACGTATAACGTATAACGTATAACGTATAACGTATAACGTATAACGTATAACGTATAACGTATAACGTACCACGTTTAACGTATAACGTATAACGTAGAACGTATAACATATAACGTATAACGTATAACGTATGACGTATAACGTATAACGTACAACGTTTAACGTATAATGTATAACGTAGAACGTATAACGTACAACGTATAACGTATAACGTATAACGTATAACGTGTAACGTATAACGTATAGCGTCTAACGTATAACGTATAACGTATAACGTATAACGTTTAACGTATAACGTATAACGTATAACGTACAACGTATAACGTATAACGTATAACGTACAACGTATAACGTATAACGTATAACGTATAGCGTCTAACGTATAACGTATAACGTATAACGTATAGCGTATAACGTACAACGTATAACGATTGACGTAAAACGTATGACGTATTACATATTACGTATAACGTATAGCGTCTAACGTATAACGTATAACGTATAACGTATAACGTATAACGTACAACGTACAACGTATAACGCATAACGTATAACGTATAACGTATAACGTATAACGTATAACGTATAACGTATTACGTATAACGTATAACGTATAACGTACAACGTTTAACGTATAATGTATAACGTAGAACGTCTAACATATAACGTGTAACGTATAACGTATGACGTTTAACGTATAACGTATAACGTATAACGTATAACGTATAACGTATAACGTATGACGTATAACGTATAACGTATAACGTATAACGTATAACGTATAACGGATAACGTGTAACGTATAACGTATAACGTATAACGTACAAACTATAACGTGTAACGTATAACGTATAACGTATAACGTATAACGTATAACGTATAACGTATAACGTATAACGTATAACGTATGACGCATAACGTATAACGTATAACGTATAACGTATAACGTATAACGTATAACGTACAACGTTTAACGTATAACGTATAACGTAGAACGTATAACGTATACCGTATAACGTATAACGTATAACGTATAACGTACCACGTTTAACGTATAACGTATAACGTAGAACGTATAACATATATCGTATAACGTATAACGTATGACGTATAACGTATAACGTACAACGTTTAACGTATAATGTATAACGTATAACGTATAACGAATAACGTATAACGTATAACGTATAACGTATATCGTATAACGTATAACGTACAACGTATAACGTATAACGTATAACGTATAACGTATAACGTATAACGTATAACGTATAACGCATAACGTATAACGTTAACGTATAACGTATAACGTATAACGTATAACGTAAAACGTATAACGTATAACGTACAACGTTTAACGTATAATGTATATCGTATAACGTATAACGTATAACGTATAACGTATAACGTATAACGTATAACGTATAACGAATAACGTATAACGTATAACGTATAACGTATAACGTATAACGTATAACGTATAACGTATAACGTATAACGTATAACTTATAACGTATAACGTATAACGTATAACGTATAACGTATAACGTAAAACGTATAACGTATAACGTATAACGTATAACGTACAACGTTTAACGTATAACGTATAACGTAGAACGTATAACATATAACGTATAACGTATAACGTATAACGTATAACCTATAACGTATTACGTATAACGTATAACGTATAACGTATAACGTATATCGCATGACGTATAACGCATAACTTATAACGTATAACGTACAACCTATAACGTATAACGTATAACGTATATCCTATAACGCATAATTTATAACGTATAACGTATAACGTATATCGCATGACGCATAACGTATAACGCATAACGTATAACGCATAACGTATAACGTGTAACGTATAACGTATAACGTATAACGTATACCGTATAACGTATAACGTATAACGTATAACGTATAACGTATAACGTATAACGCATAACGTATAACGTATAACGTATAACGTATGACGTATAACGTATAACGTAGAACGTATAACGAACAACGTATAACGTATAACGTATAACGTATAACGTATAACGTATAACGTATAGCGTCTAACGTATAACGTATAACGTATAACGTATAGCGTATAACGTATAACGTATAACGATTAACGTAAAACGTATGACGTATTACGTATTACGTATAACGTATAGCGTATAACGTATAACGTATAACGTATAACGTATAACGTATAACGTATAACGTATAACGTATAACGCATAACGTATAACGTATAACGTAGAACGTATAACATATAACGTATAACGTATAACGTATGACGTATAACGTATAACGTATAACGTACAACGTTTAACGTATAACGTATAACGTAGAACGTATAACGTACAACGTATAACGTATAACGTATAACGTATAACGTATAACGTGTAACGTATAACGTATAGCGTCTAACGTATAACGTATAACGTATAACGTATAACGTATAACGTATAACGTATAACGTATAACGTATAACGTATAACGTATAACGTATAACGTATAACGTATAACGTATAACGTATGAAGTATAACGTATAACGTATAATGTATAATGTATAACGTATAACGTATACCGTATAACGTATAACGTATAACGTATAACGTATAACGTATAACGTATAACGTATAACGTATGACGTATTACATATTACGTATAACGTATAACGTATAACGTATAACGTATAACGTATAACGTACAACGTACAACGTATAACGTATAACGTATAACGTATAACGTATAACGTATAACGTATAACGTATAACGTATAACGTATAACGTATAACGTATAACGTACAACGTACAACGTATAACGTACAACGTATAACGTATAACGTATAACGTATAACGTATAACGTATAACGTATAACGTATAACGTATAACGTATAACGTATAACGTATAACGTATATTCTATAACGCATAACGTATAACGTATAACGTATAACGTATAACGTATAACGTATAACGTATAACGTATAACGTATAACGTATATTGTATAACGCATAACGTATAACGTATAACGTATAACGAATAACGTATAACGTATAACGTATATTCTATAACGCATAACGTATAACGTATAACGTATAACGTATAACGTATAACGTATAACGTATAACGTATAACGTATAACGTATAACGTATAACGTATAACGTATAACGTATAACGTATATCGTATAACGTATAACGTATAACGTATAACGCATAACGTATAACGTATAACGTATAACGTATAACGTATAACGTACAACCTATAACGTATAACGTATAACGTATAACCTATAACGTATAACGTATAACGTATAACGTATAACGTATAACGTATAACGTATAACGTATAACGTATAACGTATAACGTAAAACGTATAACGCATAACGCATAACGTATAACGTATAACGTATAACGTATAACGTATAACGTATAACGTATAACGTATAACGTATAACGTATAACGTATAACGTATAACGTATAACGTATAACGTATAACGTATAACGTACCACGTTTAACGTATAACGTATAACGTAGAACGTATAACATATAACGTATAACGTATAACGTATGACGTATAACGTATAACGTACAACGTTTAACGTATAATGTATAACGTAGAACGTATAACGTACAACGTATAACGTATAACGTATAACGTATAACGTGTAACGTATAACGTATAGCGTCTAACGTATAACGTATAACGTATAACGTATAACGTTTAACGTATAACGTATAACGTATAACGTACAACGTATAACGTATAACGTATAACGTACAACGTATAACGTATAACGTATAACGTATAGCGTCTAACGTATAACGTATAACGTATAACGTATAGCGTATAACGTACAACGTATAACGATTGACGTAAAACGTATGACGTATTACATATTACGTATAACGTATAGCGTCTAACGTATAACGTATAACGTATAACGTATAACGTATAACGTACAACGTACAACGTATAACGCATAACGTATAACGTATAACGTATAACGTATAACGTATAACGTATAACGTATTACGTATAACGTATAACGTATAACGTACAACGTTTAACGTATAATGTATAACGTAGAACGTCTAACATATAACGTGTAACGTATAACGTATGACGTTTAACGTATAACGTATAACGTATAACGTATAACGTATAACGTATAACGTATAACGTATAACGTATAACGTATAACGTATATTCTATAACGCACAATGTATAACGTATAACGTATAACGTATAACGTATAACGTATAACGTATAACGTATAACGTATAACGTATAACGTATAACGTATAACGTATAACGTATAACGTATAACGGATAACGTGTAACGTATAACGTATAACGTATAACGTACAACCTATAACGTGTAACGTATAACGTATAACGTATAACGTATAACGTATAACGTATAACGTATAACGTATAACGTATAACGTATGACGCATAACGTATAACGTATAACGTATAACGTATAACGTATAACGTATAACGTACAACGTTTAACGTATAACGTATAACGTAGAACGTATAACGTATACCGTATAACGTATAACGTATAACGTATAACGTACCACGTTTAACGTATAACGTATAACGTAGAACGTATAACATATATCGTATAACGTATAACGTATGACGTATAACGTATAACGTACAACGTTTAACGTATAATGTATAACGTATAACGTATAACGAATAACGTATAACGTATAACGTATAACGTATATCGTATAACGTATAACGTATAACTTATAACGTATAACGTATAACGTATAACGTATAACGTATAACGTAAAACGTATAACGTATAACGTATAACGTATAACGTACAACGTTTAACGTATAACGTATAACGTAGAACGTATAACATATAACGTATAACGTATAACGTATAACGTATAACCTATAACGTATTACGTATAACGTATAACGTATAACGTATAACGTATATCGCATGACGTATAACGCATAACTTATAACGTATAACGTACAACGTATAACGTATAACGTATAACGTATATCCTATAACGCATAATTTATAACGTATAACGTATAACGTATAACGTATAACGTATAACGTATAACGTATAACGTATAACGTATAACGTACAACGTTTAACGTATAATGTATAACGTAGAACGTATAACATATAACGTGTTACGTATAACGTATGACGTATAACGTATAACGTACAACGTTTAACGTATAACGTATAACGTAGAACGTATAACGTACAACGTATAACGTATAACGTATAACGTATAACGTGTAACGTATAACGTATAGCGTCTAACGTATAACGTATAACGTATAACGTATAACGTATAACGTATAACGTATAACGTATAACGTATAACGTATAACGTATAACGTACAACGTATAACGTATAACGTATAACGTACAACGTATAACGTATAACGTATAACGTATAGCGTATAACGTATGACGTATAACGTATGACGTATAACGTATAACGTATAACGTACAACGTATAACGTATAACGTATATCCTATAACGCGTAACGTATAACGTATAACGTATAACGTATAACGTATAACGTATAACGTATAACGTATAACGTATAACGTATAACGTATAACGTATACCGTATAACGTACAACGTTTAACGTATAACGTATAACGAATAACGTGTAACGTATATCGCATGACGTATAACGCATAACGTATAACGTATAACGTACAACGTATAACGTATAACGTATAACGTATATCCTATAACGCATAACTTATAACGTATAACGTTTAACGTATAACGTATAACGTATAACGTATAACGTACAACGTATAACGTATAACGTATAACGTATAACGTATAACGTATAACGTATAACGTATAACGTATAACGTATAACGTATAACGTATAACGAATAACGTATAACGTACAACGTATAACGCATAACGTATAACGTATAGCGTCTAACGTATAACGTATAACGTATAACGTATAGCATATAACGTATAACGTATAACGATTGACGTAAAACGTATGACGTATTACATATTACGTATAACGTATAGCGTCTAACGTATAACGTATAACGTATAACGTATAACGTATAACGTATAACGTATAACGTATAACGTACAACGTATAACGTATAACGTATAACGTATAACGTATAACGTATAACGTATAACGTATAACGTATAACGCATAACGTATAACGTATAACGTATAACGTATAACGTATAACGTAAAACGTATAACGTATAACGTACAACGTTTAACGTATAATGTATAACGTAGAACGTCTAACATATAACGTGTAACGTATAACGTATGACGTTTAACGTATAACGTATAACGTATAACGTATAACGTATAACGTATAACGTATAACGTATAACGTATAACGTATAACGTATATTCTATAACGCATAACGTATAACGTATAACGTATAACGTATAACGTATAACGTATAACGTATAACGTCTAACGTATAACGTATAACGTATAACGTATAACGTATAACGTATAACGTACAACGTATAACGTATAACGTATAACGTATAACGTATAACGTATAACGTATAACGTACAACGTATAACGTATAACGTATAACGTATAGCGTCTAACGTATAACGTATAACGTATAACGTATAACGTATAACGTATAACGTATAACGTATAACGTATAACGTATGACGCATAACGTATAACGTATAACGTATAACGTATAACGTATAACGTATAACGTACAACGTTTAACGTATAACGTATAACGTAGAACGTATAACGTATAACGTATAACGTATAACGTATAACGTATAACGTATAACGTACCACGTTTAACGTATAACGTATAACGTAGAACGTATAACATATAACGTATAACGTATAACGTATGACGTATAACGTATAACGTACAACGTTTAACGTATAATGTATAACGTAGAACGTATAACGTACAACGTATAACGTATAACGTATAACGTATAACGTATAACGTATAACGTATAACGTATAACGTATAACGTATAACGTATAACGTATAACGTATAACGTATAACGTATAACGTCTAACGTATAACGTATAACGTATAACGTATAACGTATAACGTATGACGTATAACGTATAACGTATAACGTACAACGTAGAACGTATAACATATAACGTATAACGTATAACGTATAACGTATAACGTATAACGTATAACGTATAACGTATAACGTATAACGTATAACGTACAACGTATAACGTATAACGTATAACGTATAACGTATAACGTATAACGTATAACGTATAACGTATAAAGTATAACGTATAGCGTCTAACGTATAACGTATAACGTATAACGTATAGCGTATAACGTATAACGTATAACGATTGACGTAAAACGTATGACGTATTACATATTACGTATAACGTATAGCGTATAACGTATAACGTATAACGTATAACGTATAACGTATAACGTATAACGTATAACGTATAACGTACAACGTATAACGTATAACGTATAACGTATAACGTATAACGTATAACGTATAACGTATAACGCATAACGTATAACGTATAACGTATAACGTATAACGTATAACGTAAAACGTATAACGTATAACGTACAACGTTTAACGTATAATGTATAACGTAGAACGTCTAACATATAACGTGTAACGTATAACGTATGACGTTTAACGTATAACGTATAACGTATAACGTATAACGTATAACGTATAACGTATAACGTATAACGTATATTCTATAACGCATAACGTATAACGCATAACGTATAACGCATAACGTATAACGTATAACGTATAACGTATAACGTATAACGTATAACGTATAACGTATAACGTATAACGTATAACGTATAACGTATAACGTATAACGTATAACGTATAACGTATAACGTATAACGTATAACGTATAACGTATAACGTATAACGTATAACGTATAACGTATAACGTATAACGTATAACGTATAACGTATAACGTATAACGTATAACGTATAACGTATAACGTATAACGTATAACGTATAACGCATAACGTATAACGTATAACGTATAACGTATAACGTATAACGTAAAACGTATAACGTATAACGTACAACGTTTAACGTATAATGTATAACGTAGAACGTCTAACATATAACGTGTAACGTATAACGTATGACGTTTAACGTATAACGTATAACGTATAACGTATAACGTATAACGTATAACGTATAACGTACAACGTTTAACGTATAACGTATAACGTAGAACGTATAACGTATACCGTATAACGTATAACGTATAACGTATAACGTACCACGTTTAACGTATAACGTATAACGTAGAACGTATAACATATATCGTATAACGTATAACGTATGACGTATAACGAATAACGTACAACGTTTAACGTATAATGTATAACGTATAACGTATAACGAATAACGTATAACGTATAACGTATAACGTATATCGTATAACGTATAACGTACAACGTATAACGTATAACGTATAACGTATAACGTATAACGTATAACGTATAACGTATAACGCATAACGTATAACGTTAACGTATAACGTATAACGTATAACGTATAACGTAAAACGTATACCGTATAACGTACAACGTTTAACGTATAATGTATAACGTATAACGTATAACGTATAACGTATAACGTATAACGTATAACGTATAACGTATAACGAATAACGTATAACGTATAACGTATAACGTATAACGTATAACGTATAACGTATAACGTATAACGTATAACGTATAACTTATAACGTATAACGTATAACGTATAACGTATAACGTATAACGTAAAACGTATAACGTATAACGTATAACGTATAACGTACAACGTTTAACGTATAACGTATAACGTAGAACGTATAACATATAACGTATAACGTATAACGTATAACGTATAACCTATAACGTATTACGTATAACGTATAACGTATAACGTATAACGTATATCGCATGACGTATAACGCATAACTTATAACGTATAACGTACAACGTATAACGTATAACGTATAACGTATATCCTATAACGCATAATTTATAACGTATAACGTATAACGTATAACGTATAACGTATAACGTATAACGTACAACGTTTAACGTATAATGTATAACGTAGAACGTATAACATATAACGTGTTACGTATAACGTATGACGTATAACGTATAACGTACAACGTTTAACGTATAACGTATAACGTAGAACGTATAACGTACAACGTATAACGTATAACGTATAACGTATAACGTGTAACGTATAACGTATAGCGTCTAACGTATAACGTATAACGTATAACGTATAACGTATAACGTATAACGTATAACGTATAACGTATAACGTATAACGTATAACGTACAACGTATAACGTATAACGTATAACGTACAACGTATAACGTATAACGTATAACGTATAGCGTATAACGTATGACGTATAACGTATGACGTATAACGTATAACGTATAACGTACAACGTATAACGTATAACGTATATCCTATAACGCGTAACGTATAACGTATAACGTATAACGTATAACGTATAACGTATAACGTATAACGTATAACGTATAACGTATAACGTATACCGTATAACGTACAACGTTTAACGTATAACGTATAACGAATAACGTGTAACGTATATCGCATGACGTATAACGCATAACGTATAACGTATAACGTACAACGTATAACGTATAACGTATATCCTATAACGCATAACTTATAACGTATAACGTTTAACGTATAACGTATAACGTATAACGCATAACGTACAACGTATAACGTATAACGTATAACGTATAACGTATAACGTATAACGTATAACGTATAACGTATAACGTATAACGTATAACGTATAACGAATAACGTATAACGTACAACGTATAACGCATAACGTATAACGTATAGCGTCTAACGTATAACGTATAACGTATAACGTATAGCATATAACGTATAACGTATAACGATTGACGTAAAACGTATGACGTATTACATATTACGTATAACGTATAGCGTCTAACGTATAACGTATAACGTATAACGTACAACGTATAACGTATAACGTATAACGTATAACGTATAACGTATAACGCATAACGTACAACGTATAACGTATAACGAATAACGTATAACGTATAACGTATACCGTATATCGTACAACGTATACCGTATAACGTACAACGTTTAACGTATAACGTATAACGTATATCGCATGACGTATAACGCATAACTTATAACGTATAACGTACAACGTATAACGTATAACGTATAACGTATATCCTATAACGCATAACTTATAACGTATAACGTTTAACGTATAACGTATAACGTATAACGCATAACGTACAACGTATAACGTATAACGTATAACGTATAACGTATAACGTATAACGTACAACGTATAACGTATAACGTATAACGTATAACGTATAACGTATAACGTATAACGTATAACGTATAACGCATAACGTATAACGTATAACGTATAACGTATAACGTATAACGTAAAACGTATAACGTATAACGTACAACGTTTAACGTATAATGTATAACGTAGAACGTCTAACATATAACGTGTAACGTATAACGTATGACGTTTAACGTATAACGTATAACGTATAACGTATAACGTATAACGTATAACGTATAACGTATAACGTATAACGTATAACGTATATTCTATAACGCATAACGTATAACGTATAACGTATAACGTATAACGTATAACGTATAACGTATAACGTATAACGTATAACGTATAACGTATAACGTCTAACGTATAACGTATAACGTATAACGTATAACGTATAACGTATAACGTACAACGTATAACGTATAACGTATAACGTATAACGTATAACGTATAACGTATAACGTACAACGTATAACGTATAACGTATAACGTATAGCGTCTAACGTATAACGTATAACGTATAACGTATAACGTATAACGTATAACGTATAACGTATAACGTATAACGTATGACGCATAACGTATAACGTATAACGTATAACGTATAACGTATAACGTATAACGTACAACGTTTAACGTATAACGTATAACGTAGAACGTATAACGTATAACGTATAACGTATAACGTATAACGTATAACGTATAACGTACCACGTTTAACGTATAACGTATAACGTAGAACGTATAACATATAACGTATAACGTATAACGTATGACGTATAACGTATAACGTACAACGTTTAACGTATAATGTATAACGTAGAACGTATAACGTACAACGTATAACGTATAACGTATAACGTATAACGTATAACGTATAACGTATAACGTATAACGTATAACGTATAACGTATAACGTATAACGTATAACGTATAACGTCTAACGTATAACGTATAACGTATAACGTATAACGTATAACGTATAACGTATAACGTATAACGTATAACGTACAACGTAGAACGTATAACATATAACGTATAACGTATAACGTATAACGTATAACGTATAACGTATAACGTATAACGTATAACGTATAACGTATAACGTACAACGTATAACGTATAACGTATAACGTATAACGTATAACGTATAACGTATAACGTATAACGTATAGCGTCTAACGTATAACGTATAACGTATAACGTATAGCGTATAACGTATAACGTATAACGATTGACGTAAAACGTATGACGTATTACATATTACGTATAACGTATAGCGTATAACGTATAACGTATAACGTATAACGTATAACGTATAACGTATAACGTATAACGTATAACGTACAACGTATAACGTATAACGTATAACGTATAACGTATAACGTATAACGTATAACGTATAACGCATAACGTATAACGTATAACGTATAACGTATAACGTATAACGTAAAACGTATAACGTATAACGTACAACGTTTAACGTATAATGTATAACGTAGAACGTCTAACATATAACGTGTAACGTATAACGTATGACGTTTAACGTATAACGTATAACGTATAACGTATAACGTATAACGTATAACGTATAACGTATAACGTATATTCTATAACGCATAACGTATAACGCATAACGTATAACGCATAACGTATAACGTATAACGTATAACGTATAACGTATAACGTATAACGTATAACGTATAACGTATAACGTATAACGTATAACGTATAACGTATAACGTATAACGTATAACGTATAACGTATAACGTATAACGTATAACGTATAACGTATAACGTATAACGTATAACGTATAACGTAAAACGTATAACGTATAACGTACAACGTTTAACGTATAATGTATAACGTAGAACGTCTAACATATAACGTGTAACGTATAACGTATGACGTTTAACGTATAACGTATAACGTATAACGTATAACGTATAACGTATAACGTATAACGTATAACGTATAACGTATAACGTATAACGTATATTCTATAACGCATAACGTATAACGTATAACGTATAACGTATAACGTATAACGTATAACGTATAACGTATAACGTATAACGTATAACGTCTAACGTATAACGTATAACGTATAACGTATAACGTATAACGTATAACGTACAACGTATAACGTATAACGTATAACGTATAACGTATAACGTATAACGTATAACGTACAACGTATAACGTATAACGTATAACGTATAGCGTCTAACGTATAACGTATAACGTATAACGTATAACGTATAACGTATAACGTATAACGTATAACGTATAACGTATGACGCATAACGTATAACGTATAACGTATAACGTATAACGTATAACGTATAACGTACAACGTTTAACGTATAACGTATAACGTAGAACGTATAACGTATAACGTATAACGTATAACGTATAACGTATAACGTATAACGTACCACGTTTAACGTATAACGTATAACGTAGAACGTATAACATATAACGTATAACGTATAACGTATGACGTATAACGTATAACGTACAACGTTTAACGTATAATGTATAACGTAGAACGTATAACGTACAACGTATAACGTATAACGTATAACGTATAACGTATAACGTATAACGTATAACGTATAACGTATAACGTATAACGTATAACGTATAACGTATAACGTATAACGTATAACGTATAACGTCTAACGTATAACGTATAACGTATAACGTATAACGTATAACGTATAACGTATAACGTATAACGTATAACGTACAACGTAGAACGTATAACATATAACGTATAACGTATAACGTATAACGTATAACGTATAACGTATAACGTATAACGTATAACGTATAACGTATAACGTACAACGTATAACGTATAACGTATAACGTATAACGTATAACGTATAACGTATAACGTATAACGTATAGCGTCTAACGTATAACGTATAACGTATAACGTATAGCGTATAACGTATAACGTATAACGATTGACGTAAAACGTATGACGTATTACATATTACGTATAACGTATAGCGTATAACGTATAACGTATAACGTATAACGTATAACGTATAACGTATAACGTATAACGTATAACGTACAACGTATAACGTATAACGTATAACGTATAACGTATAACGTATAACGTATAACGTATAACGCATAACGTATAACGTATAACGTATAACGTATAACGTATAACGTAAAACGTATAACGTATAACGTACAACGTTTAACGTATAATGTATAACGTAGAACGTCTAACATATAACGTGTAACGTATAACGTATGACGTTTAACGTATAACGTATAACGTATAACGTATAACGTATAACGTATAACGTATAACGTATAACGTATATTCTATAACGCATAACGTATAACGCATAACGTATAACGCATAACGTATAACGCATAACGTATAACGCATAACGTATAACGCATAACGTATAACGTATAACGTATAACGTATAACGTATAACGTATAACGTATAACGTATAACGTATAACGTATAACGTATAACGTATAACGTATAACGTATAACGTATAACGTATAACGTATAACGTATAACGTATAACGTATAACGTATAACGTATAACGTATAACGTATAACGTATAACGTATAACGTATAACGTATAACGTATAACGTATAACGTATAACGTATAACGTATAACGTATAACGTATAACGTATAACGTATAACGTATAACGTATAACGTATAACGTATAACGTATAACGTATAACGTATAACGTATAACGTATAACGTATAACGTATAACGTATAACGTATAACGTATAACGTATAACGTATAACGTATAACGTATAACGTATAACGTATAACGTATAACGTATAACGTATAACGTATAACGTATAACGTATAACGTATAACGTATAACGTATAACGTATAACGTATAACGTATAACGTATAACGTATAACGTATAACGTATAACGTATAACGTATAACGTATAACGTATAACGTATAACGTATAACGTATAACGTATAACGTATAACGTATAACGTATAACGTATAACGTATAACGTATAACGTATAACGTATAACGTATAACGTATAACGTATAACGTATAACGTATAACGTATAACGTATAACGTATAACGTATAACGTATAACGTATAACGTATAACGTATAACGTATAACGTATAACGTATAACGTATAACGTATAACGTATAACGTATAACGTATAACGTATAACGTATAACGTATAACGTATAACGTATAACGTATAACGTATAACGTATAACGTATAACGTATAACGTATAACGTATAACGCATAACGTATAACGCATAACGTATAACGCATAACGTATAACGCATAACGTATAACGCATAACGTATAACGCATAACGTATAACGTATAACGCATAACGTATAACGTATAACGTATAACGTATAACGTATAACGTATAACGTATAACGTATAACGTATAACGTATAACGTATAACGTATAACGTATAACGTATAACGTATAACGTATAACGTATAACGTATAACGTATAACGTATAACGTATAACGTATAACGTATAACGTATAACGTATAACGTATAACGTATAACGTATAACGTATAACGTATAACGTATAACGTATAACGTATAACGTATAACGTATAACGTATAACGTATAACGTATAACGTATAACGTATAACGTATAACGTATAACGTATAACGTATAACGTATAACGTATAACGCATAACGTATAACGTATAACGTATAACGCATAACGTATAACGTATAACGTATAACGTATAACGTATAACGTATAACGTATAACGTATAACGTATAACGTATAACGTATAACGTATAACGTATAACGTTTAACGTATAACGTATAACGTAGAACGTATAACGTATAACGTATAACGTATAACGTATAACGTATAACGTATAACGTACCACGTTTAACGTATAACGTATAACGTAGAACGTATAACCTATAACGTATAACGTATAACGTATGACGTATAACGTATAACGTACAACGTTTAACGTATAATGTATAACGTAGAACGTATAACGTACAACGTATAACGTATAACGTATAACGTATAACGCATAACGTATAACGTATAACGTATAACGTATAACGTATAACGTATAACGTATAACGTATAACGTATAACGTATAACGTATAACGTATAACGTATAACGTATAACGTATAACGTATAACGTATAACGAATAACGTATAACGTATAACGTATAACGTATAACGTATAACGTATAACGTATAACGTATAACGTATAACGTATAACTTATAACGTATAACGTATAACGTATAACGTATAACGTATAACGTAAAACGTATAACGTATAACGTATAACGTATAACGTACAACGTTTAACGTATAACGTATAACGTAGAACGTATAACATATAACGTATAAAGTATAACGTATAACGTATAACCTATAACGTATTACGTATAACGTATAACGTATAACGTATAACGTATAACGTATAACGTATAACGTATAACGTATAACGTATAACGTATAACGTATAACGTATAACGTATAACGTATAACGTATAACGTATAACGTACAACGTATAACGTATAACGTATAACGTACAACGTATAACGTATAACGTATAACGTATAGCGTATAACGTATGACGTATAACGTATGACGTATAACGTATAACGTATAACGTACAACGTATAACGTATAACGTATATCCTATAACGCGTAACGTATAACGTATAACGTATAACGTATAACGTATAACGTATAACGTATAACGTATAACGTATACCGTATAACGTACAACGTTTAACGTATAACGTATAACGAATAACGTGTAACGTATATCGCATGACGTATAACGCATAACGTATAACGTATAACGTACAACGTATAACGTATAACGTATAACGTATATCCTATAACGCATAATTTATAACGTATAACGTATAACGTATAACGTATAACGTATAACGTATAACGTATAACGTATGACGTATAACGTACAACGTTTAACGTATAATGTATAACGTAGAACGTATAACATATAACGTGTTACGTATAACGTATGACGTATAACGTATAACGTACAACGTTTAACGAATAACGTATAACGTAGAACGTATAACGTACAACGTATAACGTATAACGTATAACGTATAACGTGTAACGTATAACGTATAGCGTCTAACGTATAACGTATAACGTATAACGTATAACGTATAACGTATAACGTATAACGTATAACGTATAACGTATAACGTATAACGTATAACGTATAACGTACAACGTATAACGTATAACGTATAACGTACAACGTATAACGTATAACGTATAACGTATAGCGTATAACGTATGACGTATAACGTATGACGTATAACGTATAACGTATAACGTACAACGTATAACGTATAACGTATATCCTATAACGCGTAACGTATAACGTATAACGTATAACGTATAACGTATAACGTATAACGTATAACGTATAACGTATACCGTATAACGTACAACGTTTAACGTATAACGTATAACGAATAACGTGTAACGTATATCGCATGACGTATAACGCATAACGTATAACGTATAACGTACAACGTATAACGTATAACGTATAACGTATAACGTATAACGTATAACGTATAACGTATAACGTATAACGTATAACGTATAACGTATAACGTATAACGTATAACGAATAACGTATAACGTATAACGTACAACGTATAACGTATAACGTATAACGTATAACGTATAACGTAAAACCTATAACGTGTAACGTATAACGTATAACGTATAACGTATAACGTATAACGTATAACGTATAACGTATAACGAATAACGTATAACGTATAACGTATACCGTATATCGTACAACGTATACCGTATAACGTACAACGTTTAACGTATAACGTATAACGAATAACGTGTAACGTATATCGCGTGACGTATAACGCATAACGTATAACGTATAACGTACAACGTATAACGTATAACGTATAACGTATAACGTATAACGTATAACGTATAACGTATAACGTATAACGTATAACGTATAACGTATAACGTATAACGTATAACGTATAACGAATAACGTATAACGTATAACGTACAACGTATAACGTATAACGTATAACGTATAACGTATAACGTATAACGTAAAACCTATAACGTGTAACGTATAACGTATAACGTATAACGTATAACGTATAACGTATAACGTATAGCGTCTAACGTATAACGTATAACGTATAACGTATAACGTATAACGTATAACGTATAACGTATAACGTATAACGTATAACGTATAACGTATAACGTATAACGTACAACGTATAACGTATAACGTATAACGTACAACGTATAACGTATAACGTATAACGTATAGCGTATAACGTATGACGTATAACGTATGACGTATAACGTATAACGTATAACGTACAACGTATAACGTATAACGTATAACGTATAACGTATAACGTATAACGTATAACGTATAACGTATAACGTATAACGTATAACGTATAACGTATAACGTATAACGTATAACGTATAACGTATAACGTATAACGTATAACGCATAACGTATAACGTATAACGTATAACGCATAACGTATAACGTATAACGTATAACGTATAACGTATAACGTATAACGTATAACGTATAACGTATAACGTATAACGTATAACGTATAACGTATAACGTTTAACGTATAACGTATAACGTAGAACGTATAACGTATAACGTATAACGTATAACGTATAACGTATAACGTATAACGTACCACGTTTAACGTATAACGTATAACGTAGAACGTATAACCTATAACGTATAACGTATAACGTATGACGTATAACGTATAACGTACAACGTTTAACGTATAATGTATAACGTAGAACGTATAACGTACAACGTATAACGTATAACGTATAACGTATAACGCATAACGTATAACGTATAACGTTTAACGTATAACGTATAACGTATAACGTATAACGTATAACGTATAACGTATAACGTATAACGTATAACGTATAACGTATAACGTATAACGTATAACGTATAACGTATAACGTATAACGAATAACGTATAACGTATAACGTATAACGTATAACGTATAACGTATAACGTATAACGTATAACGTATAACGTATAACTTATAACGTATAACGTATAACGTATAACGTATAACGTATAACGTAAAACGTATAACGTATAACGTATAACGTATAACGTACAACGTTTAACGTATAACGTATAACGTAGAACGTATAACATATAACGTATAACGTATAACGTATAACGTATAACCTATAACGTATTACGTATAACGTATAACGTATAACGTATAACGTATAACGTATAACGTATAACGTATAACGTATAACGTATAACGTATAACGTATAACGTATAACGTACAACGTATAACGTATAACGTATAACGTACAACGTATAACGTATAACGTATAACGTATAGCGTATAACGTATGACGTATAACGTATGACGTATAACGTATAACGTATAACGAACAACGTATAACGTATAACGTATATCCTATAACGCGTAACGTATAACGTATAACGTATAACGTATAACGTATAACGTATAACGTATAACGTGTAACGTACAACGTTTAACGTATAATGTATAACGTAGAACGTATAACATATAACGTGTTACGTATAACGTATGACGTATAACGTATAACGTACAACGTTTAACGTATAACGTATAACGTAGAACGTATAACGTACAACGTATAACGTATAACGTATAACGTATAACGTGTAACGTATAACGTATAGCGTCTAACGTATAACGTATAACGTATAACGTATAACGTATAACGTATAACGTATAACGTATAACGTATAACGTATAACGTATAACGTATAACGTATAACGTACAACGTATAACGTATAACGTATAACGTACAACGTATAACGTATAACGTATAACGTATAGCGTATAACGTATGACGTATAACGTATGACGTATAACGTATAACGTATAACGTACAACGTATAACGTATAACGTATATCCTATAACGCGTAACGTATAACGTATAACGTATAACGTATAACGTATAACGTATAACGTATAACGTATAACGTATACCGTATAACGTACAACGTTTAACGTATAACGTATAACGAATAACGTGTAACGTATATCGCATGACGTATAACGCATAACGTATAACGTATAACGTACAACGTATAACGTATAACGTATAACGTATAACGTATAACGTATAACGTATAACGTATAACGTATAACGTATAACGTATAACGTATAACGTATAACGTATAACGTATAACGAATAACGTATAACGTATAACGTACAACGTATAACGTATAACGTATAACGTATAACGTATAACGTAAAACCTATAACGTGTAACGTATAACGTATAACGTATAACGTATAACGTATAACGTATAACGTATAACGTATAACGAATAACGTATAACGTATAACGTATACCGTATATCGTACAACGTATACCGTATAACGTACAACGTTTAACGTATAACGTATAACGAATAACGTGTAACGTATATCGCGTGACGTATAACGCATAACGTATAACGTATAACGTACAACGTATAACGTATAACGTATAACGTATAACGTATAACGTATAACGTATAACGTATAACGTATAACGTATAACGTATAACGTATAACGTATAACGTATAACGTATAACGAATAACGTATAACGTATAACGTACAACGTATAACGTATAACGTATAACGTATAACGTATAACGTAAAACCTATAACGTGTAACGTATAACGTATAACGTATAACGTATAACGTATAACGTATAACGTATAGCGTCTAACGTATAACGTATAACGTATAACGTATAACGTATAACGTATAACGTATAACGTATAACGTATAACGTATAACGTATAACGTATAACGTATAACGTACAACGTATAACGTATAACGTATAACGTACAACGTATAACGTATAACGTATAACGTATAGCGTATAACGTATGACGTATAACGTATGACGTATAACGTATAACGTATAACGTACAACGTATAACGTATAACGTATATCCTATAACGCGTAACGTATAACGTATAACGTATAACGTATAACGTATAACGTATAACGTATAACGTATAACGTATACCGTATAACGTACAACGTTTAACGTATAACGTATAACGAATAACGTGTAACGTATATCGCATGACGTATAACGCATAACGTATAACGTATAACGTACAACGTATAACGTATATCGTATAACGTATAACGTATAACGTATAACGTATAACGTATAACGTATAACGTATAACGTATAACGTATAACGTATAACGTATAACGAATAACGTATAACGTATAACGTACAACGTATGACGTATAACGTATAACGTATAACGTATAACGTAAAACCTATAACGTGTAACGTATAACGTATAACGTATAACGTATAACGTATAACGTATAACGTATGACGTATAACGTATAACGTATAACGTATAACGTAAGACGTATAACGCATGACGTATAACGCATAACGTATAACGTATAACGTACAACGTATAAAGTATAACGTATATCCTATAACGCATATCGTATATCCTATAACGCATAACGTATAGCGCATAACGCATAACGTATAACGTATAACGTTTAACGTATAACGTATAACGTATAACGTATAACGTATAACGTATAACGTATAACGTATAACGTATAACGTATAACGTATAACGTATAACGTATAACGAATAACGTATAACGTATAACGTATAACGTATAGCGTCTAACGTATAACGTATAACGTATAACGTATAACGTATAACGTATAACGTATAACGTATAACGTACAACGTATAACGTATAACGTATAACGTATAACGTATAACGTATAACGTATAACGTATAACGCATAACGTATAACGTATAACGTATAACGTATAACGTATAACGTAAAACGTATAACGTATAACGTACAACGTTTAACGTATAATGTATAACGTAGAACGTCTAACATATAACGTGTAACGTATAACGTATGACGTTTAACGTATAACGTATAACGTATAACGTATAACGTATAACGTATAACGTATAACGTATAACGTATAACGTATAACGTATAACGTATAACGTATAACGTATAACGTATAACGTATAACGAATAACGTATAACGTATAACGTATAACGTATAACGTATAACGTATAACGTATAACGTATAACGTATAACGTATAACGTATAACTTATAACGTATAACGTATAACGTATAACGTATAACGTATAACGTAAAACGTATAACGTATAACGTATAACGTATAACGTACAACGTTTAACGTATAACGTATAACGTAGAACGTATAACATATAACGTATAACGTATAACGTATAACGTATAACCTATAACGTATTACGTATAACGTATAACGTATAACGTATAACGTATAACGTATAACGTATAACGTATAACGTATAACGTATAACGTATAACGTATAACGTATAACGTACAACGTATAACGTACAACGTATAACGTACAACGTATAACGTATAACGTATAACGTATAGCGTATAACGTATGACGTATAACGTATGACGTATAACGTATAACGTATAACGTACAACGTATAACGTATAACGTATATCCTATAACGCGTAACGTATAACGTATAACGTATAACGTATAACGTATAACGTATAACGTATAACGTATAACGTATACCGTATAACGTACAACGTTTAACGTATAACGTATAACGAATAACGTGTAACGTATATCGCATGACGTATAACGCATAACGTATAACGTATAACGTACAACGTATAACGTATAACGTATAACGTATATCCTATAACGCATAATTTATAACGTATAACGTATAACGTATAACGTATAACGTATAACGTATAACGTATAACGTATAACGTACAACGTTTAACGTATAATGTATAACGTAGAACGTATAACATATAACGTGTTACGTATAACGTATGACGTATAACGTATAACGTACAACGTTTAACGTATAACGTATAACGTAGAACGTATAACGTACAACGTATAACGTATAACGTATAACGTATAACGTGTAACGTATAACGTATAGCGTCTAACGTATAACGTATAACGTATAACGTATAACGTATAACGTATAACGTATAACGTATAACGTATAACGTATAACGTATAACGTATAACGTATAACGTACAACGTATAACGTATAACGTATAACGTACAACGTATAACGTATAACGTATAACGTATAGCGTATAACGTATGACGTATAACGTATGACGTATAACGTATAACGTATAACGTACAACGTATAACGTATAACGTATATCCTATAACGCGTAACGTATAACGTATAACGCATAACGTATAACGTATAACGTATAACGTATAACGTATAACGTATACCGTATAACGTACAACGTTTAACGTATAACGTATAACGAATAACGTGTAACGTATATCGCATGACGTATAACGCATAACGTATAACGTATAACGTACAACGTATAACGTATAACGTATAACGTATAACGTATAACGTATAACGTATAACGTATAACGTATAACGTATAACGTATAACGTATAACGTATAACGTATAACGAATAACGTATAACGTATAACGTACAACGTATAACGTATAACGTATAACGTATAACGTATAACGTAAAACCTATAACGTGTAACGTATAACGTATAACGTATAACGTATAACGTATAACGTATAACGTATAACGTATAACGTATAACGTACAACGTATAACGTATAACGTATAACGTACAACGTATAACGTATAACGTATAACGTATAGCGTATAACGTATGACGTATAACGTATGACGTATAACGTATAACGTATAACGTACAACGTATAACGTATAACGTATATCCTATAACGCGTAACGTATAACGTATAACGTATAACGTATAACGTATAACGTATAACGTATAACGTATAACGTATACCGTATAACGTACAACGTTTAACGTATAACGTATAACGAATAACGTGTAACGTATATCGCATGACGTATAACGCATAACGTATAACGTATAACGTACAACGTATAACGTATAACGTATAACGTATATCCTATAACGCATAATTTATAACGTATAACGTATAACGTATAACGTATAACGTATAACGTATAACGTATAACGTATAACGTATAACGTACAACGTTTAACGTATAATGTATAACGTAGAACGTATAACATATAACGTGTTACGTATAACGTATGACGTATAACGTATAACGTACAACGTTTAACGTATAACGTATAACGTAGAACGTATAACGTACAACGTATAACGTATAACGTATAACGTATAACGTGTAACGTATAACGTATAGCTTCTAACGTATAACGTATAACGTATAACGTATAACGTATAACGTATAACGTATAACGTATAACGTATAACGTATAACGTATAACGTATAACGTATAACGTATAACGAATAACGTGTAACGTATATCGCATGACGTATAACGCATAACGTATAACGTATAACGTACAACGTATAACGTATAACGTATAACGTATAACGTATAACGTATAACGTATAACGTATAACGTATAACGTATAACGTATAACGTATAACGTATAACGTATAACGAATAACGTATAACGTATAACGTACAACGTATAACGTATAACGTATAACGTATAACGTATAACGTAAAACCTATAACGTGTAACGTATAACGTATAACGTATAACGTATAACGTATAACGTATAACGTATGACGTATAACGTATAACGTATAACGTATAACGTAAGACGTATAACGCATGACGTATAACGCATAACGTATAACGTATAACGTACAACGTATAACGTATAACGAATAACGTATAACGTATAACGTACAACGTATAACGTATAACGTATAACGTATAACGTATAACGTAAAACCTATAACGTGTAACGTATAACGTATAACGTATAACGTATAACGTATAACGTATAACGTATAACGTATAACGTATAACGTACAACGTATAACGTATAACGTATAACGTACAACGTATAACGTATAACGTATAACGTATAGCGTATAACGTATGACGTATAACGTATGACGTATAACGTATAACGTATAACGTACAACGTATAACGTATAACGTATATCCTATAACGCGTAACGTATAACGTATAACGTATAACGTATAACGTATAACGTATAACGTATAACGTATAACGTATACCGTATAACGTACAACGTTTAACGTATAACGTATAACGAATAACGTGTAACGTATATCGCATGACGTATAACGCATAACGTATAACGTATAACGTACAACGTATAACGTATAACGTATAACGTATATCCTATAACGCATAATTTATAACGTATAACGTATAACGTATAACGTATAACGTATAACGTATAACGTATAACGTATAACGTATAACGTACAACGTTTAACGTATAATGTATAACGTAGAACGTATAACATATAACGTGTTACGTATAACGTATGACGTATAACGTATAACGTACAACGTTTAACGTATAACGTATAACGTAGAACGTATAACGTACAACGTATAACGTATAACGTATAACGTATAACGTGTAACGTATAACGTATAGCTTCTAACGTATAACGTATAACGTATAACGTATAACGTATAACGTATAACGTATAACGTATAACGTATAACGTATAACGTATAACGTATAACGTATAACGTATAACGAATAACGTGTAACGTATATCGCATGACGTATAACGCATAACGTATAACGTATAACGTACAACGTATAACGTATAACGTATAACGTATAACGTATAACGTATAACGTATAACGTATAACGTATAACGTATAACGTATAACGTATAACGTATAACGTATAACGAATAACGTATAACGTATAACGTACAACGTATAACGTATAACGTATAACGTATAACGTATAACGTAAAACCTATAACGTGTAACGTATAACGTATAACGTATAACGTATAACGTATAACGTATAACGTATGACGTATAACGTATAACGTATAACGTATAACGTAAGACGTATAACGCATGACGTATAACGCATAACGTATAACGTATAACGTACAACGTATAAAGTATAACGTATATCCTATAACGCATATCGTATATCCTATAACGCATAACGTATAGCGCATAACGCATAACGTATAACGTATAACGTTTAACATATAACGTATAACGTATAACGTATAACGTATAACGTATAACGTATAACGTATAACGTATAACGTATAACGTATAACGTATAACGTATAACGAATAACGTATAACGTATAACGTATAACGTATAACGTATAACGTATAACGTATAACGTATAACGTATAACGTATAACGTATAACGTATAACGTATAACGTATAACGTATAACGTATAACGTATAACGTATAACGTATAACGAATAACGTTTATCGTATAACGTAGAACGTATAACATATAACGTATAACGTATAACGTATGACGTATAACGTATAACGTACAACGTTTAACGTAGAACGTACAACGTAGAACGTATAACGTACAACGTATAACGTATAACGTACAACGTATAACGTATAACGTATAACGTATAACTTATAACGTATAACGTATAACGTATAACGTATAACGTATAACGTATAACGTATAACGTATAACGTATAACGTATAACGTATAACGTATAACGTATAACGTATAACGTATAACGTATAACGTATAACGTATAACGTGTAACGTATAACGTATAACGTATAACGTATAACGTATGGCGTATAACGTATAACTTATAACGAATAACGTATAACGTATAACGAATAACGTATGACGTACAACGTATAACGTATAACGTATAACGTATAACGTATAACGTATAACGTATAACGTATAACGTATAACGTATAACGTAAAACGTATAACGTACAACGTTTAACGTATAACGTATAACGTAGAACGTATAACGTATAACGTATAACGTATAACGTATAACGTATGACGTATAACGTATAACGTATAACGTATAACGTAAGACGTAGAACGCATGACGTATAACGCATAACGTATAACGTATAACGTACAACGTATAAAGTATAACGTATATCCTATAACGCATAACGTATATCCTATAACGCATAACGTATAGCGTATAACGCATAACGTATAACGTATAACGTATAACGTTTAACGTATAACGTATAACGTATAACGTATAACGTATAACGTATAACGTATAACGTATAACGTATAACGAATAACGTATAACGTATAACGTATAACGTATAACGTATAACGTATAACGTATAACGTATAACGTATAACGTATAACGTATAACTTATAACGTATAACGTATAACGTATAACGTATAACGTATAACGTAAAACGTATAACGTATAACGTATAACGTATAACGTACAACGTTTAACGTATAACGTATAACGTAGAACGTATAACATATAACGTATAACGTATAACGTATAACGTATAACCTATAACGTATTACGTATAACGTATAACGTATAACGTATAACGTATAAAGTATAACGTATAACGTATAACGTATAACGTATAACGTATAACGTATAACGTATAACGTACAACGTATAACGTATAACGTATAACGTACAACGTATAACGTATAACGTATAACGTATAGCGTATAACGTATGACGTATAACGTATGACGTATAACGTATAACGTATAACGTACAACGTATAACGTATAACGTATATCCTATAACGCGTAACGTATAACGTATAACGTATAACGTATAACGTATAACGTATAACGTATAACGTATAACGTATACCGTATAACGTACAACGTTTAACGTATAACGTATAACGAATAACGTGTAACGTATATCGCATGACGTATAACGCATAACGTATAACGTATAACGTACAACGTATAACGTATAACGTATAACGTATATCCTATAACGCATAATTTATAACGTATAACGTATAACGTATGACGTATAACGTATGACGTATAACGTATAACGTATAACGTACAACGTATAACGTATAACGTATATCCTATAACGCGTAACGTATAACGTATAACGTATAACGTATAACGTATAACTTATAACGTATAACGTATAACGTATAACGTATAACGTATAACGTAAAACGTATAACGTATAACGTATAACGTATAACGTACAACGTTTAACGTATAACGTATAACGTAGAACGTATAACATATAACGTATAACGTATAACGTATAACGTATAACCTATAACGTATTACGTATAACGTATAACGTATAACGTATAACGTATAAAGTATAACGTATAACGTATAACGTATAACGTATAACGTATAACGTATAACGTATAACGTACAACGTATAACGTATAACGTATAACGTACAACGTATAACGTATAACGTATAACGTATAGCGTATAACGTATGACGTATAACGTATGACGTATAACGTATAACGTATAACGTACAACGTATAACGTATAACGTACATCCTATAACGCGTAACGTATAACGTATAACGTATAACGTATAACGTATAACGAATAACGTATAACGTATAACGAATAACGTATAACGTACAACGTATAACGTATAACGTATAACGTATAACGTGTATCGTATAACGTATAACGTATAACGTATAACGCATAACGTATAACGTATAACTTATAACGTATAACGTACAACGTATAACGTATAACGTATAACGTACAACGTATAACGT
This sequence comes from Ptiloglossa arizonensis, assembly GCF_051014685.1. Lineage (NCBI taxonomy): Eukaryota > Metazoa > Arthropoda > Insecta > Hymenoptera > Colletidae > Ptiloglossa > Ptiloglossa arizonensis. The sequence continues at coordinate 77,807 of NW_027478761.1, read as the reverse complement.
ATAACGTATAGCGTCTAACGTATAACGTATAACGTATAACGTATAACGTACAACGTATAACGTATAACGTATAACGTATAGCGTATAACGTATGACGTATAACGTATGACGTATAACGTATAACGTATAACGTACAACGTATAACGTATAACGTATATCCTATAACGCGTAACGTATAACGTATAACGTATAACGTATAACGTATAACGTATAACGTATAACGTATAACGTATAACGTATAACGTATAACGTATAACGTACAACGTTTAACGTACAATGTATAACGTAGAACGTATAACATATAACGTGTTACGTATAACGTATGACGTATAACGTATAACGTACAACGTTTAACGTATAACGTATAACGTATAACGTATAACGTATAACGTATAACGTATAACGTATAACGTAGAACGTATAACATATAACGTATAACGTATAACGTATAACGTATAACCTATAACGTATTACGTATAACGTATAACGTATAACGTATAACGTATAAAGTATAACGTATAACGTATAACGTATAACGTATAACGTATAACGTATAACGTATAACGTACAACGTATAACGTATAACGTATAACGTACAACGTATAACGTATAACGTATAACGTATAGCGTATAACGTATGACGTATAACGTATGACGTATAACGTATAACGTATAACGTACAACGTATAACGTATAACGTACATCCTATAACGCGTAACGTATAACGTATAACGTATAACGTATAACGTATAACGAATAACGTATAACGTATAACGAATAACGTATAACGTACAACGTATAACGTATAACGTATAACGTATAACGTGTATCGTATAACGTATAACGTATAACGTATAACGTATAACGTATAACGTATAACGTATAACGTATAACGTGTAACGTATAACGTATAACGTATAACGTATAACGTATGGCGTATAACGTATAACTTATAACGAATAACGTATAACGTATAACGTATAACGTACAACGTATAACGTATAACGTACATCCTATAACGCGTAACGTATAACGTATAACGTATAACGTATAACGTATAACGAATAACGTATAACGTATAACGAATAACGTATAACGTACAACGTATAACGTATAACGTATAACGTATAGCGTATAACGTATGACGTATAACGTATGACGTATAACGTATAACGTATAACGTACAACGTATAACGTATAACGTACATCCTATAACGCGTAACATATAACGTATAACGTATAACGTATAACGTATAACGAATAACGTATAACGTATAACGAATAACGTATAACGTACAACGTATAACGTATAACGTATAACGTACAACGTATAACGTATAACGTATAACGTATAGCGTATAACGTATGACGTATAACGTATGACGTATAACGTATAACGTATAACGTACAACGTATAACGTATAACGTATATCCTATAACGCGTAACGTATAACGTATAACGTATAACGTATAACGTATAACGTATAACGTATAACGTATAACGTATAACGTATAACGTATAACGTATAACGTACAACGTTTAACGTACAATGTATAACGTAGAACGTATAACATATAACGTGTTACGTATAACGTATGACGTATAACGTATAACGTACAACGTTTAACGTATAACGTATAACGTATAACGTATAACGTATAACGTATAACGTATAACGTATAACGTATAACGTATAACGTATAACGTATAACGTATAACGAATAACGTATAACGTATAACGTACAACGTATAACGTATAACGTATAACGTATAACGTATAACGTACAACGTATAACGTATAACGTATAACGTATAACGTATAACGTATAACGTATAACGTATAACGTATAACGTATAACGTATAACGTATGACGTATAACGTATAACGTATAACGAATAACGTATAACGTATAACGTATAACGTATAACGTATAACGTATAACGTATAACGTATAACGTATAACGTATAACGTATAACGTATTACGTATGACGTATTACATATTACGTATAACGTATAACGTATAACGTATAACGTATAACGTATAACGTATAACGTACAACGTACAACGTATAACGTATAACGTATAACGTATAACGTATAACGTACAACGTATAACGTATAACGTACATCCTATAACGCGTAACGTATAACGTATAACGTATAACGTATAACGTATAACGAATAACGTATAACGTATAACGAATAACGTATAACGTACAACGTATAACGTATAACGTATAACGTATAGCGTATAACGTATGACGTATAACGTATAACGTATAACGTATAACGTATAACGTATATTCTATAACGCATAACGTATAACGTATAACGTATAACGTATAACGTATAACGTATAACGTATAACGTATATTCTATAACGCATAACGTATAACGTATAACGTATAACGTATAACGTATAACGTATAACGTATAACGTATAACGTATAACGTATAACGTATAACGTATAACGTATAACGTATAACGTATAACGTATAACGTATAACGTATAACGTATAACGTATAACGTATAACGTATAACGTATAACGTATAACGCATAACGTGTAACGTATAACGTATAACGTATAACGTACAACCTATAACGTGTAACGTATAACGTATAACGTATAACGTATAACGTATAACGTATAACGTATAACGTATAACGTATGACGCATAACGTATAACGTATAACGTATAACGTATAACGTATAACGTATAACGTACAGCGTTTAACGTATAACGTATAACGTAGAACGTATAACGTATAACGTATAACGTATAACGTATAACGTATGACGTATAACGTATAACGTATAACGTATAACGTAAGACGTATAACGCATGACGTATAACGCATAACGTATAACGTATAACGTACAACGTATAAAGTATAACGTATATCCTATAACGCATATCGTATATCCTATAACGCATATCGTATATCCTATAACGCATAACGTATAGCGCATAACGCATAACGTATAACGTATAACGTATAACGTATAACGTATAACGTATAACGTATAACGTATAACGTATAACGTATAACGTATAACGTATAACGTATAACGTATAACGTATAACGTATAACGTATAACGAATAACGTATAACGTATAACGTATAACGTATAACGTATAACGTATAACGTATAACGTATAACGTATGACGTATAACGTATAACGTATAACGAATAACGTATAACGTATAACGAATAACGTATAACGTACAACGTATAACGTATAACGTATAACGTATAACGTGTATCGTATAACGTATAACGTATAACGTATAACGCATAACGTATAACGTATAACTTATAACGTATAACGTACAACGTATAACGTATAACGTATAACGTACAACGTATGACGTATAACGTATAGCGTCTAACGTATAACGTATAACGTATAACGTATAGCGTATAACGTATAACGTATAACGATTAACGTAAAACGTATGACGTATTACATATTACGTATAACGTATAGCGTCTAACGTATAACGTATAACCTATAACGTATAACGTATAACGTATAACGTATAACGTATAACGTATAACGTATAACGTATAACGAATAACGTTTAACGTAGAACGTAGAACGTATAACATATAACGTATAACGTATAACGTATGACGTATAACGTATAACGTACAACGTTTAACGTAGAACGTACAACGTAGAACGTATAACGTACAACGTATAACGTATAACGTATAACGTATAACGTATAACGTATAACGTATATCGTATAACGTATAACGTATAACGTATAACGCATAACGTATAACGTATAACGTATAACGTATAACGTATAACGTATAACGTATAACGTATAACGTATAACGAATAACGTTTAACGTATAACGTAGAACGTATAACATATAACGTATAACGTATAACGTATGACGTATAACGCATAACGTACAACGTTTAACGTAGAACGTACAACGTAGAACGTATAACGTACAACGTATAACGTATAACGTATAACGTATAACGTATAACGTATAACGTATAACGTATAACGTATAACGTATAACGTATAACGTATAACGTATAACGTATGACGTATAACGTATAACTTATAACGAATAACGTATAACGTATAACGAATAACGTATGACGTACAACGTATAACGTATAACGTATAACGTATAACGTATATCGTATAACATATAACGTATAACGTATAACGTATAACGTATAACGTATAACGTATGACGTATTACATATTACGTATAACGTATAACGTATAACGTATAACGTATAACGTATAACGTACAACGTACAACGTATAACGTATAACGTACAACGTATAACGTATAACGTATAACGTATAACGTATAACGTATAACGTATAACGTATAACGTATAACGTATAACGTATAACGTATAACGTATGACGTATAACGTATAACTTATAACGAATAACGTATAACGTATAACGAATAACGTATGACGTACAACGTATAACGTATAACGTATAACGTATAACGTATATCGTATAACGTATAACGCATAACGCATAACGTATAACGTATAACGTATAACGTATGACGTATTACGTATAACGTATAACGTATAACGTATAACGTATAACGTATAACGTACAACGTACAACGTATAACGTATAACGTACCACGTTTAACGTATAACGTATAACGTAGAACGTATTACATATAACGTATAACGTATAACGTATGACGTATAACGTATAACGTATAACGTATAACGTATAACGTATAACGTATAACGTATAACGTACCACGTTTAACGTATAACGTATAACGTAGAACGTATAACATATAACGTATAACGTATAACGTATGACGTATAACGTATAACGTACAACGTTTAACGTATAATGTATAACGTAGAACGTATAACGTACAACGTATAACGTATAACGTATAACGTATAACGTGTAACGTATAACGTATAGCGTCTAACGTATGACGTATTACATATTACGTATAACGTATAACGTATAACGTATAACGTATAACGTATAACGTACAACGTACAACGTATAACGTATAACGTACCACGTTTAACGTATAACGTATAACGTAGAACGTATTACATATAACGTATGACGTATAACGTATAACGTATAACGTACAACGTATAACGTATAACGTACATCCTATAACGCGTAACATATAACGTATAACGTATAACGTATAACGTATAACGAATAACGTATAACGTATAACGAATAACGTATAACGTACAACGTATAACGTATAACGTATAACGTACAACGTATAACGTATAACGTATAACGTATAGCGTATAACGTATGACGTATAACGTATGACGTATAACGTATAACGTATAACGTACAACGTATAACGTATAACGTATATCCTATAACGCGTAACGTATAACGTATAACGTATAACGTATAACGTATAACGTATAACGTATAACGTATAACGTATAACGTATAACGTATAACGTATAACGTATAACGTACAACGTTTAACGTACAATGTATAACGTAGAACGTATAACATATAACGTGTTACGTATAACGTATGACGTATAACGTATAACGTACAACGTTTAACGTATAACGTATAACGTATAACGTATAACGTATAACGTATAACGTATAACGTATAACGTATAACGTATAACGTATAACGTATAACGTATAACGAATAACGTATAACGTATAACGTACAACGTATAACGTATAACGTATAACGTATAACGTATAACGTACAACGTATAACGTATAACGTATAACGTATAACGTATAACGTATAACGTATAACGTATAACGTATAACGTATAACGTATAACGTATGACGTATAACGTATAACGTATAACGAATAACGTATAACGTATAACGTATAACGTATAACGTATAACGTATAACGTATAACGTATAACGTATAACGTATAACGTATAACGTATGACGTATTACATATTACGTATAACGTATAACGTATAACGTATAACGTATAACGTATAACGTACAACGTACAACGTATAACGTATAACGTATAACGTATAACGTATAACGTATAACGTATAACGTATAACGTACAACGTACAACGTACAACGTATAACGTATAACGTATAACGTATAACGTATAACGTATAACGTATAACGTATAACGTATAACGTATAACGTATAACGTATAACGTATAACGTATAACGTATAACGTATAACGTATATTCTATAACGCATAACGTATAACGTATAACGTATAACGTATAACGTATAACGTATAACGTATAACGTATATTCTATAACGCATAACGTATAACGTATAACGTATAACGTATAACGTATAACGTATAACGTATAACGTATAACGTATAACGTATAACGTATAACGTATAACGTATAACGTATAACGTATAACGTATAACGTATAACGTATAACGTATAACGTATAACGTATAACGTATAACGTATAACGTATAACGTATAACGTATAACGCATAACGTGTAACGTATAACGTATAACGTATAACGTACAACCTATAACGTGTAACGTATAACGTATAACGTATAACGTATAACGTATAACGTATAACGTATAACGTATAACGTATGACGCATAACGTATAACGTATAACGTATAACGTATAACGTATAACGTATAACGTACAGCGTTTAACGTATAACGTATAACGTAGAACGTATAACGTATAACGTATAACGTATAACGTATAACGTATGACGTATAACGTATAACGTATAACGTATAACGTAAGACGTATAACGCATGACGTATAACGCATAACGTATAACGTATAACGTACAACGTATAAAGTATAACGTATATCCTATAACGCATATCGTATATCCTATAACGCATATCGTATATCCTATAACGCATAACGTATAGCGCATAACGCATAACGTATAACGTATAACGTATAACGTATAACGTATAACGTATAACGTATAACGTATAACGTATAACGTATAACGTATAACGTATAACGTATAACGTATAACGTATAACGTATAACGTATAACGAATAACGTATAACGTATAACGTATAACGTATAACGTATAACGTATAACGTATAACGTATAACGTATGACGTATAACGTATAACGTATAACGAATAACGTATAACGTATAACGAATAACGTATAACGTACAACGTATAACGTATAACGTATAACGTATAACGTGTATCGTATAACGTATAACGTATAACGTATAACGCATAACGTATAACGTATAACTTATAACGTATAACGTACAACGTATAACGTATAACGTATAACGTACAACGTATGACGTATAACGTATAGCGTCTAACGTATAACGTATAACGTATAACGTATAGCGTATAACGTATAACGTATAACGATTAACGTAAAACGTATGACGTATTACATATTACGTATAACGTATAGCGTCTAACGTATAACGTATAACCTATAACGTATAACGTATAACGTATAACGTATAACGTATAACGTATAACGTATAACGTATAACGAATAACGTTTAACGTAGAACGTAGAACGTATAACATATAACGTATAACGTATAACGTATGACGTATAACGTATAACGTACAACGTTTAACGTAGAACGTACAACGTAGAACGTATAACGTACAACGTATAACGTATAACGTATAACGTATAACGTATAACGTATAACGTATATCGTATAACGTATAACGTATAACGTATAACGCATAACGTATAACGTATAACGTATAACGTATAACGTATAACGTATAACGTATAACGTATAACGTATAACGAATAACGTTTAACGTATAACGTAGAACGTATAACATATAACGTATAACGTATAACGTATAACGTATGACGTATAACGCATAACGTACAACGTTTAACGTAGAACGTACAACGTAGAACGTATAACGTACAACGTATAACGTATAACGTATAACGTATAACGTATAACGTATAACGTATAACGTATAACGTATAACGTATAACGTATAACGTATAACGTATAACGTATGACGTATAACGTATAACTTATAACGAATAACGTATAACGTATAACGAATAACGTATGACGTACAACGTATAACGTATAACGTATAACGTATAACGTATATCGTATAACATATAACGTATAACGTATAACGTATAACGTATAACGTATAACGTATGACGTATTACATATTACGTATAACGTATAACGTATAACGTATAACGTATAACGTATAACGTACAACGTACAACGTATAACGTATAACGTACAACGTATAACGTATAACGTATAACGTATAACGTATAACGTATAACGTATAACGTATAACGTAAAACGTATAACGTATAACGTATAACGTATGACGTATAACGTATAACTTATAACGAATAACGTATAACGTATAACGAATAACGTATGACGTACAACGTATAACGTATAACGTATAACGTATAACGTATATCGTATAACGTATAACGCATAACGCATAACGTATAACGTATAACGTATAACGTATGACGTATTACATATTACGTATAACGTATAACGTATAACGTATAACGTATAACGTATAACGTACAACGTACAACGTATAACGTATAACGTACCACGTTTAACGTATAACGTATAACGTAGAACGTATTACATATAACGTATAACGTATAACGTATGACGTATAACGTATAACGTATAACGTATAACGTATAACGTATAACGTATAACGTATAACGTACCACGTTTAACGTATAACGTATAACGTAGAACGTATAACATATAACGTATAACGTATAACGTATGACGTATAACGTATAACGTACAACGTTTAACGTATAATGTATAACGTAGAACGTATAACGTACAACGTATAACGTATAACGTATAACGTATAACGTGTAACGTATAACGTATAGCGTCTAACGTATAACGTATAACGTATAACGTATAACGTTTAACGTATAACGTATAACGTATAACGTACAACGTATAACGTATAACGTATAACGTACAACGTATAACGTATAACGTATAACGTATAGCGTCTAACGTATAACGTATAACGTATAACGTATAGCGTATAACGTATAACGTATAACGATTGACGTAGAACGTATGACGTATTACATATTACGTATAACGTATAGCGTCTAACGTATAACGTATAACGTATAACGTATAACGTACCACGTTTAACGTATAACGTATAACGTAGAACGTATAACATATAACGTAAAACGTATGACGTATTACATATTACGTATAACGTATAGCGTCTAACGTATAACGTATAACGTATAACGTATAACGTATAACGTATAACGTATAACGTATAACGTACAACGTTTAACGTATAACGTATAACGAATAACGTATAACGTATAACGTATAACGTATAACGTATAACGTATAACGTATAACGTATAACGTATAACGTATATTCTATAACGCATAACGTATAACGTATAACGTATAACGTATAACGTATAACGTATAACGTATAACGTATATTCTATAACGCATAACGTATAACGTATAACGTATAACGTATAACGTATAACGTATAACGTATAACGTATAACGTATAACGTATAACGTATAACGTATAACGTATAACGTATAACGTATAACGTATAACGTATAACGTATAACGTATAACGTATAACGTATAACGTATAACGTATAACGTATAACGTATAACGTATAACGCATAACGTGTAACGTATAACGTATAACGTATAACGTACAACCTATAACGTGTAACGTATAACGTATAACGTATAACGTATAACGTATAACGTATAACGTATAACGTATAACGTATGACGCATAACGTATAACGTATAACGTATAACGTATAACGTATAACGTATAACGTACAGCGTTTAACGTATAACGTATAACGTAGAACGTATAACGTATAACGTATAACGTATAACGTATAACGTATGACGTATAACGTATAACGTATAACGTATAACGTAAGACGTATAACGCATGACGTATAACGCATAACGTATAACGTATAACGTACAACGTATAAAGTATAACGTATATCCTATAACGCATATCGTATATCCTATAACGCATATCGTATATCCTATAACGCATAACGTATAGCGCATAACGCATAACGTATAACGTATAACGTATAACGTATAACGTATAACGTATAACGTATAACGTATAACGTATAACGTATAACGTATAACGTATAACGTATAACGTATAACGTATAACGTATAACGTATAACGAATAACGTATAACGTATAACGTATAACGTATAACGTATAACGTATAACGTATAACGTATAACGTATGACGTATAACGTATAACGTATAACGAATAACGTATAACGTATAACGAATAACGTATAACGTACAACGTATAACGTATAACGTATAACGTATAACGTGTATCGTATAACGTATAACGTATAACGTATAACGCATAACGTATAACGTATAACTTATAACGTATAACGAACAACGTATAACGTATAACGTATAACGTACAACGTATGACGTATAACGTATAGCGTCTAACGTATAACGTATAACGTATAACGTATAGCGTATAACGTATAACGTATAACGATTAACGTAAAACGTATGACGTATTACATATTACGTATAACGTATAGCGTCTAACGTATAACGTATAACCTATAACGTATAACGTATAACGTATAACGTATAACGTATAACGTATAACGTATAACGTATAACGAATAACGTTTAACGTAGAACGTAGAACGTATAACATATAACGTATAACGTATAACGTATGACGTATAACGTATAACGTACAACGTTTAACGTAGAACGTACAACGTAGAACGTATAACGTACAACGTATAACGTATAACGTATAACGTATAACGTATAACGTATAACGTATATCGTATAACGTATAACGTATAACGTATAACGCATAACGTATAACGTATAACGTATAACGTATAACGTATAACGTATAACGTATAACGTATAACGTATAACGAATAACGTTTAACGTATAACGTAGAACGTATAACATATAACGTATAACGTATAACGTATGACGTATAACGCATAACGTACAACGTTTAACGTAGAACGTACAACGTAGAACGTATAACGTACAACGTATAACGTATAACGTATAACGTATAACGTATAACGTATAACGTATAACGTATAACGTATAACGTATAACGTATAACGTATAACGTATAACGTATGACGTATAACGTATAACTTATAACGAATAACGTATAACGTATAACGAATAACGTATGACGTACAACGTATAACGTATAACGTATAACGTATAACGTATATCGTATAACATATAACGTATAACGTATAACGTATAACGTATAACGTATAACGTATGACGTATTACATATTACGTATAACGTATAACGTATAACGTATAACGTATAACGTATAACGTACAACGTACAACGTATAACGTATAACGTACAACGTATAACGTATAACGTATAACGTATAACGTATAACGTATAACGTATAACGTATAACGTATAACGTATAACGTATAACGTATAACGTATGACGTATAACGTATAACTTATAACGAATAACGTATAACGTATAACGAATAACGTATGACGTACAACGTATAACGTATAACGTATAACGTATAACGTATATCGTATAACGTATAACGCATAACGCATAACGTATAACGTATAACGTATAACGTATGACGTATTACATATTACGTATAACGTATAACGTATAACGTATAACGTATAACGTATAACGTACAACGTACAACGTATAACGTATAACGTACCACGTTTAACGTATAACGTATAACGTAGAACGTATTACATATAACGTATAACGTATAACGTATGACGTATAACGTATAACGTATAACGTATAACGTATAACGTATAACGTATAACGTATAACGTACCACGTTTAACGTATAACGTATAACGTAGAACGTATAACATATAACGTATAACGTATAACGTATGACGTATAACGTATAACGTACAACGTTTAACGTATAATGTATAACGTAGAACGTATAACGTACAACGTATAACGTATAACGTATAACGTATAACGTGTAACGTATAACGTATAGCGTCTAACGTATAACGTATAACGTATAACGTATAACGTTTAACGTATAACGTATAACGTATAACGTACAACGTATAACGTATAACGTATAACGTACAACGTATAACGTATAACGTATAACGTATAGCGTCTAACGTATAACGTATAACGTATAACGTATAGCGTATAACGTATAACGTATAACGATTGACGTAGAACGTATGACGTATTACATATTACGTATAACGTATAGCGTCTAACGTATAACGTATAACGTATAACGTATAACGTACCACGTTTAACGTATAACGTATAACGTAGAACGTATAACATATAACGTAAAACGTATGACGTATTACATATTACGTATAACGTATAGCGTCTAACGTATAACGTATAACGTATAACGTATAACGTATAACGTATAACGTATAACGTATAACGTACAACGTTTAACGTATAACGTATAACGAATAACGTATAACGTATATCGCATGACGTATAACGCATAACGTATAACGTATAACGTATAACGTATAACGTATAACGTAAAACGTATAACGTATAACGTACAACGTTTAACGTATAACGTATAACGTAGAACGTATAACATATAACGTATAACGTATAACGTATAACGTATAACCTATAACGTATTACGTATAACGTATAACGTATAACGTATAACGTATAACGTATAACGTATAACGTATAACGTATAACGTATAACGTATAACGTATAACGTGTAACGTATAACGTATAACGTATAACGTACAACCTATAACGTGTAACGTATAACGTATAACGTATAACGTATAACGTATAACGTATAACGTATAACGTATAACGTATAACGTATGACGCATAACGTATAACGTATAACGTATAACGTATAACGTATAACGTATAACGTACAACGTTTAACGTATAACGTATAACGTATGACGTATAACGTATAACGTATAACGTAGAACGTAAGACGTATAACGCATGACGTATAACGCATAACGTATAACGTATAACGTACAACGTATAAAGTATAACGTATATCCTATAACGCATAACGTATATCCTATAACGCATAACGTATAGCGTATAACGCATAACGTACAACGTTTAACGTATAACGTATAACGAATAACGTATAACGTATATCGCATGACGTATAACGCATAACGTATAACGTATAACGTACAACGTATAACGTATAACGTATATCCTATAACGCATAACGTATAACGTATAACGTTTAACGTATAACGTATAACGTATAACGTATAACGTATAACGTATAACGTATAGCGTATAACGTATAAGGTATAACGTATAACGTATAACGTATAACGTATAACGTATAACGTATAGCGTATAACGTATAACGTATAACGTATAACGTATAACGTATGACGTATAACGTATGACGTATAACGTATAACGTATAACGTACAACGTATAACGTATAACGTATATCCTATAACGCATAACGTATAACGTATAACGTTTAACGTATAACGTATAACGTATAACGTATAACGTATAACGTATAACGTATAACGTATAACGAATAACGTATAACGCATAACGTATAACGTATAGCGTACAACGTATAAAGTATAACGTATATCCTATAACGCATAACGTATATCCTATAACGCATAACGTATAGCGTATACCGTATAACGTATATCGTATAACGTGTAACGTATAACGTGTAACGTATAACGTATAACGTATAACGTATAACGTATAACGTGTAACGTATACCGTATAACGTACAACGTTTAACGTATAACGTATAACGAATAACGTATAACGTATATCGCATGACGTATAACGCATAACGTATAACGTATAACGTACAACGTATAACGTATAACGTATATCCTATAACGTATAACGTATAACGTATAACGTATAACGTATAACGTATATCCTATAACGTATAACGTATAACGTATAACGTATAACGTATAACGTATAACGTATAACGTATAACGTATAACGTATAACGTATAACGCATAACGTATAACGTATAACGTATAACGTATAACGTATAACGTATAACGTATAACGTATACCGTATAACGTATAGCGTATAACGTATAACGTATAACGATTAACGTAAAACGTATGACGTATTACATATTACGTATAACGTATAGCGTCTAACGTATAACGTATAACGTATAACGTATAGCGTAGAACGTATAACGTACAACGTATAACGTATAACGTATTACGTATAATGTGTAACGTATAACGTATAGCGTCTAACGTATAACGTATAACGTATAACGTATAACGTATAACGTATAACGTATAACGTATAACGTATAACGTATAACGCATAACGTATAACGTATAACGTATGAAGTATAACGTATAACGTATAATGTATAATGTATAACGTATAACGTATAACGTATAACGTATAACGTATAACGTATAACGTATAACGTATAACGTATAACATATGACGTATTACATATTACGTATAACGTATAACGTATAACGCATGACGTATAACGCATAACGTATAACGTATAACGTACACCGTATAAAGTATAACGTATATCCTATAACGCATAACGTATATCCTATAACGCATAACGTATAGCGTATACCGTATAACGTATAACGTATAACGTGTAACGTTTAACGTGTAACGTATAACGTATAACGTATAACGTATAACGTATAACGTATAACGTATAACGTATAACGTATAACGTATAACGTATAACGTATAACGTATAACGTATAACGTATAACGTATAACGTATAACGTATAACGTATAACGTATAACGTATAACGTATAACGTATGACGTATAACGTATAACGTATAACGTATAACGTACAACGTTTAACGTATAACGTATAACGAATAACGTATAACGCATAACGTATAACGTATAACGTATAACGTATAACGTATAACGTATAACGTATAACGTGTAACGTATAACGTATAACGTATAACGTATGACGTATAACGAATAACGTATAACGTATAACGTAAGACGTATAACGCATGACGTATAACGCATAACGTATAACGTATAACGTACAACGTATAAAGTATAACGTATATCCTATAACGCATAACGTATATCCTATAACGCATAACGTATAGCGTATAACGCATAACGTATACCGTATAACGTATAACGTATAACGTGTAACGTATAACGTATCACGTATAACGTATAACGTATAACGTATAACGTACAACGTTTAACGTATAACGTATAACGTACAACGTATAACGTATAACGTATAACGTATAACGTACAACGTATAACGTATAACGTATAACGTATAACGTATAACGTATAACGTATAACGTATAACGTATAACGTATAACGTATAACGTATAACGTATGACGTATAACGTATAACGTATAACGAATAACGTATAACGTATAACGTATAACGTATAACGTATAACGTACAACGTATAACGTACAACGTATAACGTATAACGTATAACGTATAACGTATAACGTATAACGTATGACGTATAACGTATAACGTATAACGTATAACGTATAACGTATAACGCATAACGTATAACGTATAACGTATAACGTATAACGTATAACGTATAACGTATAACGTATAACGTATAACGTATAACGTATAACGTATAACGTATGACGTATAACGTATAACGTATAACGTATAACGTAAGACGTATAACGCATGACGTATAACGCATAACGTATAACGTATAGCGTACAACGTATAAAGTATAACGTATATCCTATAACGCATAACGTATACCGTATAACGTACAACGTTTAACGTATAACGTATAACGAATAACGTATAACGTATATCGCATGACGTATAACGCATAACGTATAACGTATAACGTACAACGTATAACGTATAACGTATATCCTATAACGTATAACGTATAACGTATAACGTATAACGTATAACGTATATCCTATAACGTATAACGTATAACGTATAACGTATAACGTATAACGTATAACGTATAACGTATAACGTATAACGTATAACGTATACCGTATAACGTATAACGTATAACGTGTAACGTATAGCGTATCACGTATAACGTATAACGTATAACGTATAACGTATAACGTATAACGTATAACGTATAACGTATAACGTATAACGTATAACGTATAACGTATAACGTATAACGTATGACGTATAACGTATAACGTATAACGAATAACGTATAACGTATAACGTATAACGTATAACGTATAACGTACAACGTATAACGTACAACGTATAGCGCCTAACGTATAACGTATAACGTTCAACGTATAGCGTATACCGTATAACGTATAACGTATAACGTATAACGCATAACGTATAACGTATAACGTACAACGTATAACATATAACGTATAACGTATAACGTATGACGTATAACGTATAACGTACAACGTTTAACGTTTAACGTATAACGTATAACGTAGAACGTATAACGTACAACGTATAACGTATAACGTATAACGTATAACGTGTAACGTATAACGTATAGCGTCTAACGTATAACGTATAACGTATAACGTATAACGTATAACGTATAACGTATAACGTATAACGTATAACGCATAACGTATAACGTATAACGTATGAAGTATAACGTATAACGTATAATGTATAATGTATAACGTATAACGTATAACGTATAACGTATGACGTATAACGTATAACGTATAACGTATAACGTATAACGTATAGCGTATTATGTATAACGTATAACGTATGAAGTATAACGTATAACGTATAATGTATAATGTATAACGTATAACGTATAACGTATAACGTATAACGTATAACGTATAACGTATAACGTATAACGTATAACATATGACGTATTACATATTACGTATAACGTATAACGTATAACGCATGACGTATAACGCATAACGTATAACGTATAACGTACACCGTATAAAGTATAACGTATATCCTATAACGCATAACGTATATCCTATAACGCATAACGTATAGCGTATACCGTATAACGTATAACGTATAACGTGTAACGTATAACGTGTAACGTATAACGTATAACGTATAACGTATAACGTATAACGTATAACGTATAACGTATAACGTATAACGTATAACGTATAACGTATAACGTATAACGTATAACGTATAACGTATAACGTATAACGTATAACGTATAACGTATAACGTATAGCGTATGACGTATAACGTATAACGTATAACGTATAACGTACAACGTTTAACGTATAACGTATAACGAATAACGTATAACGCATAACGTATAACGTATAACGTATAACGTATAACGTATAACGTATAACGTATAACGTGTAACGTATAACGTATAACGTATAACGCATAACGTATAACGTATAACGTACAACGTATAGAGTATAACGTATATCCTATAACGCATAACGTATATCCTATAACGCATAACGTATAGCGTATAACGCATAACGTATACCGTATAACGTATAACGTATAACGTGTAACGTATAGCGTATCACGTATAACGTATAACGTATAACGTATAACGTACAACGTTTAACGTATAACGTATAACGTACAACGTATAACGTATAACGTATAACGTATAACGTATAACGTACAACGTATAACGTATAACGTATAACGTATAACGTATAACGTATAACGTATAACGTATAACGTATAACGTATAACGTATAACGTATAACGTATGACGTATAACGTATAACGTATAACGAATAACGTATAACGTATAACGTATAACGTATAACGTATAACGTACAACGTATAACGTATAACGTATAACGTATAACGTATAACGTATAACGTATGACGTATAACGTATAACGTATAACGTATAACGTATAACGTATAACGTATAACGTATAACGTATAACGTATAGCGTATAACGTATAACGTATAACGTATAACGTATAACGTATGACGTATAACGTATGACGTATAACGTATAACGTATAACGTACAACGTATAACGTATAACGTATATCCTATAACGTATAACGTATAACGTATAACGTATAACGTATAGCGTATAACGTATAACGTATAACGTATAACGTATAACGTATAACGTATAACGTATAACGTATAACGTATAACGTATAACGTATAACGTATAACGTATAACGTATAACGAATAACGTATACCGTATAACGCATAACGTATAACGTATAACGTATGAAGTATAACGTATAACGTATAATGTATAATATATAACGTATAACGCATAACGTATAACGTATAACGTATGAAGTATAACGTATAACGTGTAATGTATAATATATAACGTATAACGTATAACGTATAACGTATGACGTATAACGAATAACGTATAACGTATAACGTAAGACGTATAACGCATGACGTATAACGCATAACGTATAACGTATAACGTACAACGTATAAAGTATAACGTATATCCTATAACGCATAACGTATATCCTATAACGCATAACGTATAGCGTATAACGCATAACGTATACCGTATAACGTATAACGTATAACGTGTAACGTATAACGTATCACGTATAACGTATAACGTATAACGTATAACGTACAACGTTTAACGTATAACGTATAACGAACAACGTATAACGTATAACGAATAACGTATAACGTATAACGTATAACGTATAACGTATAACGTATAACGTATAACGTATAACGTATAACGTATAACGTATAACGTATAACGTATGACGTATAACGTATAACGTATAACGTATAACGTATAACGTATAACGTATAACGTATAACGTATAGCGTATAACGTATAACGTATAACGTATAACGTATAACG
This sequence comes from Ptiloglossa arizonensis, assembly GCF_051014685.1. Taxonomy (NCBI): domain Eukaryota; kingdom Metazoa; phylum Arthropoda; class Insecta; order Hymenoptera; family Colletidae; genus Ptiloglossa; species Ptiloglossa arizonensis. The sequence goes on along the minus strand of NW_027478761.1, from coordinate 58,936 downwards.
TATGACGTATAACGTATGACGTATAGCGTATAACGTATAACGTACAACGTATAACGTATAACGTATATCCTATAACGCATAACGTATAACGTATAACGTTTAACGTATAACGTATAACGTATAACGTATAACGTATAACGTATAACGTATAACGTATAACGTATAACGTATAACGTATAACGTATAACGTATGACGTATAACGTATAACGTATAACGTAAGACGTATAACGCATGACGTATAACGCATAACATATAACGTATAACGTACAACGTATAAAGTATAACGTATATCCTATAACGCATAACGTATATCCTATAACGCATAACGTATAGCGTATAACGCATAACGTATACCGTATAACGTATAACGTATAACGTGTAACGTATATCGTGTAACGTATAACGTATAACGTATAACGTATAACGTATAACGTATAACGTATAACGTATAACGCATAACGTATACCGTATAACGTATAACGTATAACGTGTAACGTATATCGTGTAACGTATAACGTATAACGTATAACGTATAACGTATAACGTATAACGTATAACGTATAACGTATAACGTATAACGTATAACGTATAACGTATAGCGTATAACGTATAACGTATAACGTATAACGTATAACGTATAACGTATAATGTATAACGTATGACGTATTACATATTACGTATAACGTATAACGTATAACGTATAACGTATAACGTATAACGTATAACGTACAACGTACAACGTATAACGTATAACGTATAACGTATAACGTATAGCGTATAACGTATAACGTATAACGTACAACGTATAACGTATAACGTATATCCTATAACGCATAACGTATAACGTATAACGTATAACGTATAACGTATAACGTATAACGTATAACGTATAACGTATAACGTATAACGTATAACGTATAACGTATAACGTATAACGTACAACGTTTAACGTATAACGTATAACAAATAACGTATAACGTATATCGCATGACGTATAACGCATAACGTATAACGTATATCGTATAACGTACAACGTATAACGTATAAAGTATAACGTATAGCGTCTAACGTATAACGTATAACGTATAACGTATAGCGTATAACGTATAACGTATAACGATTAACGTAAAATGTATGACGTATTACATATTACGTATAACGTATAGCGTCTAACGTATAACGTATAACGTATAACGTATAACGTATAACGTATAACGTATAACGTATTACGTATAACATATAACGTATAACGCATAACGTATAACATATAACGTAGAATGTATAACATATAACGTATAACGTATAACGTATGACGTATAACGTATAACGTACAACGTTTAACGTATAACGTATAACGTAGAACGTATAACGTACAACGTATAACGTATAACGTATAACGTATAACGTGTAACGTATAACGTATAGCGTCTAACGTATAACGTATAACGTATAACGTATAACGTATAACGTATAACGTATAACGTGTAACGTATAACGTATAACGTATAACGTATAACGTATAACGTATAACGTATAACGTATAACGTATAACGTATAACGTATAACGTATAACGTATAACGTATAACGTATAGCGTATAACGTATAACGTATAACGTATAACGTATAACGTATGACGTACAACGTATAACGTATAACGTATAACGTATAACGTGTAACGTATAACGTATAGCGTCTAACGTATAACGTATAACGTATAACGTATAACGTATAACGTATAACGTATAACGTATAACGTATAACGTATAACGTATAACGTATAACGTATAACGTATAACGTATGAAGTATAACGTATAACGTATAATGTATAATGTATAACGTATAACGTATAACGTATAACGTATAACGTATAACGTATAACGTATAACGTATAACGTATAACATATGACGTATTACATATTATGTATAACGTATAACGTATAACGTATAACATGTAACGTATAACGTACAACGTACAACGTATAACGTATAACGTATAACGTATAACGTATAACGTATAACGTATAACGTATAACGTATATCCTATAACGCATAACGTATAGCGTATAACGCATAACGTATACAGCATAACGTATAACGTATAACGTGTAACGTATAACGTGTAACGTATAACGTATAACGTATAACGTATAACGTATAACGTATAACGTATAACGTATAACGTATAACGTATAACGTATAACGTATAACGTATAACGTATAACGTATAACGTATAACGTATAACGTATAACGTATAGCGTACAACGTATAACGTATAACGTATAACGTATAACGTATGACGTATAACGTATAACGTATAACGTATAACGTATAACGTATAACGTATAACGTATAGCGTATAACGTATAACGTATAACGTATAACGTATAACGTATGACGTATAACGTATAACGTATAACGTACAACGTATAACGTATAACGTATATCCTATAACGCATAACGTATAACGTATAACGTATAACGTATAACGTATAACGTATAACGTATAACGTATAACGTATAACGTATAACGTATAACATATACCGTATAACGTACAACGTTTAACGTATAACGTATAACGTATATCGCATGACGTATAACGCATAACATATATCGTATAACGTACAACGTATAACGTATAACGTATATCCTATAACGCATAACGTATAACGTATAACGTTTAACGTATAACGTATAACGTATAACGTATAACGTATAACGTATAACGTATAACGTATAACGTATAACGTATAACGTATAACGTATAACGTATAGCGTATAACGTATAACGTATAACGTATACCGTATAACGTATGACGTATAACGTATAACGTATGACGTATAACGTATAACGTATAACGTACAACGTATAACGTATAACGTATATCCTATAACGCATAACGTATAACGTATAACGTTTAACGTATAACGTATAACGTATAACGTATAACGTATAACGTATAACGTATAACGTATAACGTATAACGTATAACGTATAACGTATGACGTATAACGTATAACGTATAACGTAAGACGTATAACGCATGACGTATAACGCATAACATATAACGTATAACTTACAACGTATAAAGTATAACGTATATCCTATAACGCATAACGTATATCCTATAACGCATAACGTATAGCGTTTAACGCATAACGTATACCGTATAACGTATAACGTATAACGTGTAACGTATATCGTGTAACGTATAACGTATAACGTATAACGTATAACGTATAACGTATAACGTATAACGTATAACGTATAACGTATAACGTATAACGTATAACGTATAGCGTATAACGTATAACGTATAACGTATAACGTATAACGTATAACGTATAATGTATAACGTATGACGTATTACATATTACGTATAACGTATAACGTATAACGTATAACGTATAACGTATAACGTATAACGTATAACGTACAACGTACAACGTATAACGTATAACGTATAACGTATAACGTATAGCGTATAACGTATAACGTATAACGTGCACCGTATAACGTATAACGTATATCCTATAACGCATAACGTATAACGTATAACGTATAACGTGTAACGTATATCGTGTAACGTATAACGTATAACGTATAACGTATAACGTATAACGTATAACGTATAACGTATAACGCATAACGTATACCGTATAACGTATAACGTATAACGTGTAACGTATATCGTGTAACGTATAACGTATAACGTATAACGTATAACGTATAACGTATAACGTATAACGTATAACGTATAACGTATAACGTATAACGTATAACGTATAGCGTATAACGTATAACGTATAACGTATAACGTATAACGTATAACGTATAATGTATAACGTATGACGTATTACATATTACGTATAACGTATAACGTATAACGTATAACGTATAACGTATAACGTATAACGTACAACGTACAACGTATAACGTATAACGTATAACGTATAACGTATAGCGTATAACGTATAACGTATAACGTACAACGTATAACGTATAACGTATATCCTATAACGCATAACGTATAACGTATAACGTATAACGTATAACGTATAACGTATAACGTATAACGTATAACGTATAACGTATAACGTATAACGTATAACGTATAACGTATAACGTACAACGTTTAACGTATAACGTATAACAAATAACGTATAACGTATATCGCATGACGTATAACGCATAACGTATAACGTATATCGTATAACGTACAACGTATAACGTATAAAGTATAACGTATAGCGTCTAACGTATAACGTATAACGTATAACGTATAGCGTATAACGTATAACGTATAACGATTAACGTAAAATGTATGACGTATTACATATTACGTATAACGTATAGCGTCTAACGTATAACGTATAACGTATAACGTATAACGTATAACGTATAACGTATAACGTATAACGTATAACATATAACGTATAACGCATAACGTATAACATATAACGTAGAATGTATAACATATAACGTATAACGTATAACGTATGACGTATAACGTATAACGTACAACGTTTAACGTATAACGTATAACGTAGAACGTATAACGTACAACGTATAACGTATAACGTATAACGTATAACGTGTAACGTATAACGTATAGCGTCTAACGTATAACGTATAACGTATAACGTATAACGTATAACGTATAACGTATAACGTGTAACGTATAACGTATAACGTATAACGTATAACGTATAACGTATAACGTATAACGTATAACGTATAACGTATAACGTATAACGTATAACGTATAACGTATAACGTATAGCGTATAACGTATAACGTATAACGTATAACGTATAACGTATAACGTATGACGTACAACGTATAACGTATAACGTATAACGTATAACGTGTAACGTATAACGTATAGCGTCTAACGTATAACGTATAACGTATAACGTATAACGTATAACGTATAACGTATAACGTATAACGTATAACGTATAACGTATAACGTATAACGTATAACGTATAACGTATGAAGTATAACGTATAACGTATAATGTATAATGTATAACGTATAACGTATAACGTATAACGTATAACGTATAACGTATAACGTATAACGTATAACGTATAACATATGACGTATTACATATTATGTATAACGTATAACGTATAACGTATAACATGTAACGTATAACGTACAACGTACAACGTATAACGTATAACGTATAACGTATAACGTATAACGTATAACGTATAACGTATAACGTATATCCTATAACGCATAACGTATAGCGTATAACGCATAACGTATACCGCATAACGTATAACGTATAACGTGTAACGTATAACGTGTAACGTATAACGTATAACGTATAACGTATAACGTATAACGTATAACGTATAACGTATAACGTATAACGTATAACGTATAACGTATAACGTATAACGTATAACGTATAACGTATAACGTATAACGTATAGCGTACAACGTATAACGTATAACGTATAACGTATAACGTATGACGTATAACGTATAACGTATAACGTATAACGTATAACGTATAACGTATAACGTATAGCGTATAACGTATAACGTATAACGTATAACGTATAACGTATGACGTATAACGTATAACGTATAACGTACAACGTATAACGTATAACGTATATCCTATAACGCATAACGTATAACGTATAACGTATAACGTATAACGTATAACGTATAACGTATAACGTATAACGTATAACGTATAACGTATAACATATACCGTATAACGTACAACGTTTAACGTATAACGTATAACGTATATCGCATGACGTATAACGCATAACATATATCGTATAACGTACAACGTATAACGTATAACGTATATCCTATAACGCATAACGTATAACGTATAACGTTTAACGTATAACGTATAACGTATAACGTATAACGTATAACGTATAACGTATAACGTATAACGTATAACGTATAACGTATAACGTATAACGTATAGCGTATAACGTATAACGTATAACGTATAACGTATAACGTATGACGTATAACGTATAACGTATGACGTATAACGTATAACGTATAACGTACAACGTATAACGTATAACGTATATCCTATAACGCATAACGTATAACGTATAACGTTTAACGTATAACGTATAACGTATAACGTATAACGTATAACGTATAACGTATAACGTATAACGTATAACGTATAACGTATAACGTATAACGTATGACGTATAACGTATAACGTATAACGTAAGACGTATAACGCATGACGTATAACGCATAACATATAACGTATAACTTACAACGTATAAAGTATAACGTATATCCTATAACGCATAACGTATATCCTATAACGCATAACGTATAGCGTTTAACGCATAACGTATACCGTATAACGTATAACGTATAACGTGTAACGTATATCGTGTAACGTATAACGTATAACGTATAACGTATAACGTATAACGTATAACGTATAACGTATAACGTATAACGTATAACGTATAACGTATAACGTATAGCGTATAACGTATAACGTATAACGTATAACGTATAACGTATAACGTATAATGTATAACGTATGACGTATTACATATTACGTATAACGTATAACGTATAACGTATAACGTATAACGTATAACGTATAACGTATAACGTACAACGTACAACGTATAACGTATAACGTATAACGTATAACGTATAGCGTATAACGTATAACGTATAACGTGCACCGTATAACGTATAACGTATATCCTATAACGCATAACGTATAACGTATAACGTATAACGTATAACGTATAACGTATAACGTATAACGTATAACGTATAACGTATAACGTATAACGTATAACGTATAACGTATAACGTACAACGTTTAACGTATAACGTATAACAAATAACGTATAACGTATATCGCATGACGTATAACGCATAACGTATAACGTATATCGTATAACGTACAACGTATAACGTATAAAGTATAACGTATAGCGTCTAACGTATAACGTATAACGTATAACGTATAACGTATAGCGTATAACGTATAACGTATAACGATTAACGTAAAATGTATGACGTATTACATATTACGTATAACGTATAGCGTCTAACGTATAACGTATAACGTATAACGTATAACGTATAACGTATAACGTATAACGTATAACGTATAACGTATAACGTATAACGCATAACGTATAACATATAACGTAGAACGTATAACATATAACGTATAACGTATAACGTATGACGTATAACGTATAACGTACAACGTTTAACGTATAACGTATAACGTAGAACGTATAACGTACAACGTATAACGTATAACGTATAACGTATAACGTATAACGTGTAACGTATAACGTATAGCGTCTAACGTATAACGTATAACGTATAACGTATAACGTATAACGTATAACGTATAACGTATAACGTATAGCGTATAACGTATAACGTATAACGTATAACGTATGAAGTATAACGTATAACGTATAATGTATAATGTATAATGTATAACGTATAACGTATAACGTATAACGTATAACGTATAACATATGACGTATTACATATTACGTATAACGTATAACGTATAACGTATAACGTATAACGTATAACGTACAACGTACAACGTATAACGTATAACGTATAACGTATAACGTATAACGTATAACGTATAACGTATAACGTATATCCTATAACGCATAACGTATAGTGTATAACGCATAACGTATACCGCATAACGTATAACGTATAACGCGTAACGTATAACGTGTAACGTATAACGTATAACGTATAACGCATAACGTATAACGTATAACGTATAACGTATAACGTATAACGTATAACGTATAACGTATAACGTATAACGTATAACGTATAGCGTATAACGTATAACGTATAACGTATAACGTATAACGTATGACGTACAACGTATAACGTATAACGTATAACGTATAACGTGTAACGTATAACGTATAGCGTCTAACGTATAACGTATAACGTATAACGTATAACGTATAACGTATAACGTATAACGTATAACGTATAACGTATAACGTATAACGTATAACGTATAACGTATAACGTATAACGTATAACGTATAACGTATAACGTATGAAGTATAACGTATAACGTATAATGTATAATGTATAACGTATAACGTATAACGTATAACGTATAACGTATAACGTATAACGTATAACGTATAACGTATAACGTATAACATATGACGTATTACATATTACGTATAATGTATAACGTGTAACGTATAACATATAACGTATAACGTACAACGTACAACGTATAACGTATAACGTATAACGTATAACGTATAACGTATAACGTATAACGTATAACGTATATCCTATAACGCATAACGTATAGCGTATAACGCATAACGTATACCGCATAACGTATAACGTATAACGTGTAACGTATAACGTGTAACGTATAACGTATAACGTATAACGTATAACGTATAACGTATAACGAATAACGTATAACGTATAACGTATAACGTATAACGTATAACGTATAACGTATAACATATAACGTATAACGTATAGCGTATAACGTATAACGTATAACGTATAACGTATAACGTATGACGTATAACGTATAACGTATAACGTATAACGTATAACGTATAACGTATAACGTATAGCGTATAACGTATAACGTATAACGTATAACGTATAACGTATGACGTATAACGTATAACGTATAACGTACAACGTATAACGTATAACGTATATCCTATAACGCATAACGTACAACGTATAACGTATAACGTATAACGTATAACGTATAACGTATAACGTATAACGTATACCGTATAACGTACAACGTTTAACGTATAACGTATAACGTATATCGCATGACGTATAACGCATAACATATATCGTATAACGTACAACGTATAACGTATAACGTATATCCTATAACGCATAACGTATAACGTATAACGTTTAACGTATAACGTATAACGTATAACGTATAACGTATAACGTATAACGTATAACGTATAACGTATAACGTATAACGTATAACGTATAACGTATAACGTATAACGTATAACGTATAACGTATAGCGTATAACGTATAACGTATAACGTATAACGTATAACGTATGACGTATAACGTATGACGTATAACGTATAACGTATAACGTACAACGTATAACGTATAACGTGTATCCTATAACGCATAACGTATAACGTATAACGTATAACGTATAACGTATAACGTATAACGTATAACGTATAACGTATAACGTATAACGTATAACGTACAACGTTTAACGTATAACGTATAACGAATAACGTATAACGTATATCGCATGACGTATAACGTGTAACGTATAACGTATAACGTATAACGTATGACGTATAACGAATAACGTATAACGTATAACGTACAACGTACAACGTATAACGTATAACGTATAACGTATAACGTATAACGTATAACGTATAACGTATAACGTATATCCTATAACGCATAACGTATAGTGTATAACGCATAACGTATACCGCATAACGTATAACGTATAACGCGTAACGTATAACGTGTAACGTATAACGTATAACGTATAACGCATAACGTATAACGTATAACGTATAACGTATAACGTATAACGTATAACGTATAACGTATAACGTATAACGTATAACGTATAACGTATAGCGTATAACGTATAACGTATAACGTATAACGTATAACGTATGACGTACAACGTATAACGTATAACGTATAACGTATAACGTGTAACGTATAACGTATAGCGTCTAACGTATAACGTATAACGTATAACGTATAACGTATAACGTATAACGTATAACGTATAACGTATAACGTATAACGTATAACGTATAACGTATAACGTATAACGTATAACGTATAACGTATGAAGTATAACGTATAACGTATAATGTATAATGTATAACGTATAACGTATAACGTATAACGTATAACGTATAACGTATAACGTATAACGTATAACGTATAACGTATAACATATGACGTATTACATATTACGTATAACGTATAACGTATAACGTATAACATATAACGTATAACGTACAACGTACAACGTATAACGTATAACGTATAACGTATAACGTATAACGTATAACGTATAACGTATAACGTATATCCTATAACGCATAACGTATAGCGTATAACGCATAACGTATACCGCATAACGTATAACGTATAACGTGTAACGTATAACGTGTAACGTATAACGTATAACGTATAACGTATAACGTATAACGTATAACGAATAACGTATAACGTATAACGTATAACGTATAACGTATAACGTATAACGTATAACGTATAACGTATAACGTATAGCGTATAACGTATAACGTATAACGTATAACGTATAACGTATGACGTATAACGTATAACGTATAACGTATAACGTATAACGTATAACGTATAACGTATAGCGTATAACGTATAACGTATAACGTATAACGTATAACGTATGACGTATAACGTATAACGTATAACGTACAACGTATAACGTATAACGTATATCCTATAACGCATAACGTATAACGTATAACGTATAACGTATAACGTATAACGTATAACGTATAACGTATAACGTATAACGTATAACGTATAACGTATAACGTATAACGTACAACGTTTAACGTATAACGTATAACGAATAACGTATAACGTATATCGCATGACGTATAACGTGTAACGTATAACGTATAACGTATAACGTATGACGTATAACGAATAACGTATAACGTATAACGTAAGACGTATAACGCATGACGTATAACGCATAACGTATAACGTATAACGTACAACGTATAAAGTATAACGTATATCCTATAACGCATAACGTATATCCTATAACGTATAACGTATAACGTATAACGTATAACGTATAACGTGTAACGTATAACGTATAACGTATAACGTATGACGTATAACGAATAACGTATAACGTATAACGTAAGACGTATAACGCATGACGTATAACGCATAACGTATAACGTATAACGTACAACGTATAAAGTATAACGTATATCCTATAACGCATAACGTATATCCTATAACGCATAACGTATAGCGTATAACGCATAACGTATACCGTATAACGTATAACGTATAACGTGTAACGTATAACGTATCACGTATAACGTATAACGTATAACGTATAACGTACAACGTTTAACGTATAACGTATAACGTACAACGTATAACGTATAACGTATAACGTATAACGTACAACGTATAACGTATAACGTATAACGTATAACGTATAACGTATAACGTATAACGTATAACGTATAACGTATAACGTATAACGTATGACGTATAACGTATAACGTATAACGAATAACGTATAACGTATAACGTATAACGTATAACGTATAACGTATAACGTATAACGTATAACGTATAACGTATAACGTATAACGTATAACGTATAACGTATGACGTATAACGTATAACGTATAACGTATAACGTATAACGTATAACGTATAACGTATAACGTATAGCGTATAACGTATAACGTATAACGTATAACGTATAACGTATGACGTATAACGTATGACGTATAACGTATAACGTATAACGTACAACGTATAACGTATAACGTATATCCTATAACGCATAACGTAAAACGTATAACGTTTAACGTATAACGTATAACGTATAACGTATAACGTATAACGTATAACGTATAACGTATAACGTATAACGTATAACGTATAACGTATAACGTATAACGTATAACGTATAACGTATAACGTATAACGTATAACGTATAACGTATAACGTATAACGTATAACGTATAACGTATAACGTATAACGTATAACGTATAGCGTATAACGTATAACGTATAACGTATAACGTATAACGTATGACGTATAACGTATGACGTATAACGTATAACGTATAACGTACAACGTATAACGTATAACGTATATCCTATAACGCATAACGTATAACGTATAACGTTTAACGTATAACGTATAACGTATAACGTATAACGTATAACGTATAACGTATAACGTATAACGTATAACGTATAACGTATAACGTATAACGTATGACGTATAACGTATAACGTATAACGTAAGACGTATAACGCATGACGTATAACGCATAACATATAACGTATAACGTACAACGTATAAAGTATAACGTATATCCTATAACGCATAACGTATATCCTATAACGCATAACGTATAGCGTATAACGCATAACGTATACCGTATAACGTATAACGTATAACGTGTAACGTATATCGTGTAACGTATAACGTATAACGTATAACGTATAACGTATAACGTATAACGTATAACGTATAACGTATAACGTATAACGTATAACGTATAACGTATAGCGTATAACGTATAACGTATAACGTATAACGGATAACGTATAACGTATAATGTATAACGTATGACGTATTACATATTACGTATAACGTATAACGTATAACGTATAACGTATAACGTATAACGTATAACGTACAACGTACAACGTATAACGTATAACGTATAACGTATAACGTATAGCGTATAACGTATAACGTATAACGTACAACGTATAACGTATAACGTATATCCTATAACGCATAACGTATAACGTATAACGTATAACGTATAACGTATAACGTATAACGTATAACGTATAACGTATAACGTATAACGTATAACGTATAACGTATAACGTACAACGTTTAACGTATAACGTATAACAAATAACGTATATCGCATGACGTATAACGCATAACGTATAACGTATATCGTATAACGTACAACGTATAACGTATAAAGTATAACGTATAGCGTCTATCGTATAACGTATAACGTATAACGTATAGCGTATAACGTATAACGTATAACGATTAACGTAAAATGTATGACGTATTACATATTACGTATAACGTATAGCGTCTAACGTATAACGTATAACGTATAACGTATAACGTATAACGTATAACGTATAACGTATAACGTATAACATATAACGTATAACGCATAACGTATAACATATAACGTAGAACGTTTAACATATAACGTATAACGTATAACGTATGACGTATAACGTATAACGTACAACGTTTAACGTATAACGTATAACGTAGAACGTATAACGTACAACGTTTAACGTATAACGTATAACGTATAACGTGTAACGTATAACGTATAGCGTCTAACGTATAACGTATAACGTATAACGTATAACGTATAACGTATAACGTATAACGTATAACGTGTAACGTATAACGTATAACGTATAACGTATAACGTATAACGTATAACGTATAACGTATAACGTATAACGTATAACGTATAACGTATAACGTATAACGTATAACGTATAGCGTATAACGTATAACGTATAACGTATAACGTATAACGTATGACGTACAACGTATAACGTATAACGTATAACGTATAACGTGTAACGTATAACGTATAGCGTCTAACGTATAACGTATAACGTATAACGTATAACGTATAACGTATAACGTATAACGTATAACGTATAACGTATAACGTATAACGTATAACGTATAACGTATAACGCATAACGTATAACATATAACGTAGAACGTTTAACATATAACGTATAACGTATAACGTATGACGTATAACGTATAACGTACAACGTTTAACGTATAACGTATAACGTAGAACGTATAACGTACAACGTTTAACGTATAACGTATAACGTATAACGTGTAACGTATAACGTATAGCGTCTAACGTATAACGTATAACGTATAACGTATAACGTATAACGTATAACGTATAACGTATAACGTGTAACGTATAACGTATAACGTATAACGTATAACGTATAACGTATAACGTATAACATATAACGTATAACGCATAACGTATAACATATAACGTAGAACGTTTAACATATAACGTATAACGTATAACGTATGACGTATAACGTATAACGTACAACGTTTAACGTATAACGTATAACGTAGAACGTATAACGTACAACGTTTAACGTATAACGTATAACGTATAACGTGTAACGTATAACGTATAGCGTCTAACGTATAACGTATAACGTATAACGTATAACGTATAACGTATAACGTATAACGTATAACGTATAACGTATAGCGTATAACGTATAACGTATAACGTATAACGTATAACGTATGACGTATAACGTATAACGTATAACGTACAACGTATAACGTATAACGTATATCCTATAACGCATAACGTATAACGTATAACGTATAACGTATAACGTATAACGTATAACGTATAACGTATAACGTATACCGTATAACGTACAACGTTTAACGTATAACGTATAACGTATATCGCATGACGTATAACGCATAACATATATCGTATAACGTACAACGTATAACGTATAACGTATATCCTATAACGCATAACGTATAACTTATAACGCATAACGTATAACGTATAACGTATAACGTATAACGTATAACGTATAACGTATAACGTATAACGTATAACGTATAACGTATAGCGTATAACGTACAACGTTTAACGTATAACGTATAACGTATATCGCATGACGTATAACGCATAACATATATCGTATAACGTACAACGTATAACGTATAACGTATATCCTATAACGCATAACGTATAACGTATAACGTATAACGTATAACGTATAACGTATAACGTATAACGTATAACGTATAACGTATAACGTATAACGTATAACGTATAACGTACAACGTTTAACGTATAACGTATAACGAATAACGTATAACGTATATCGCATGACGTATAACGTGTAACGTATAACGTATAACGTATAACGTATGACGTATAACGAATAACGTATAACGTATAACGTAAGACGTATAACGCATGACGTATAACGCATAACGTATAACGTATAACGTACAACGTATAAAGTATAACGTATATCCTATAACGCATAACGTATATCCTATAACGTATAACGTATAACGTATAACGTATAACGTATAACGTGTAACGTATAACGTATAACGTATAACGTATGACGTATAACGAATAACGTATAACGTATAACGTAAGACGTATAACGCATGACGTATAACGCATAACGTATAACGTATAACGTACAACGTATAAAGTATGACGTATATCCTATAACGCATAACGTATATCCTATAACGCATAACGTATAGCGTATAACGCATAACGTATACCGTATAACGTATAACGTATAACGTGTAACGTATAACGTATCACGTATAACGCATAACGTATAACGTATAACGTACAACGTTTAACGTATAACGTATAACGTACAACGTATAACGTATAACGTATAACGTATAACGTACAACGTATAACGTATAACGTATAACGTATAACGTATAACGTATAACGTATAACGTATAACGTATAACGTATAACGTATAACGTATAACGTATAACGTATGACGTATAACGTATAACGAATAACGAATAACGTATAACGTATAACGTATAACGTATAACGTATAACGTATAACGTATAACGTATAACGTATAACGTATAACGTATAACGTATAACGTATAACGTATGACGTATAACGTATAACGTATAACGTATAACGTATAACGTATAACGTATAACGTATAACGTATAGCGTATAACGTATAACGTATAACGTATAACGTATAACGTATGACGTATAACGTATGACGTATAACGTATAACGTATAACGTACAACGTATAACGTATAACGTATATCCTATAACGCATAACGTAAAACGTATAACGTTTAACGTATAACGTTTAACGTATAACGTATAACGTATAACGTATAACGTATAACGTATAACGTATAACGTATAGCGTATAACGTATAACGTATAACGTATAACGAATAACGTATGACGTATAACGTATGACGTATAACGTATAACGTATAACGTACAACGTATAACGTATAACGTGTATCCTATAACGCATAACGTATAACGTATAACGTACAACGTATAACGTATAACGTATATCCTATAACGCATAACGTATAACGTATAACGTATAACGTATAACGTATAACGTATAACGTATAACGTATAACGTATACCGTATAACGTACAACGTTTAACGTATAACGTATAACGTATATCGCATGACGTATAACGCATAACATATATCGTATAACGTACAACGTATAACGTATAACGTATATCCTATAACGCATAACGTATAACGTATAACGCATAACGTATAACGTATAACGTATAACGTATAACGTATAACGTATAACGTATAACGTATAACGTATAACGTATAACGTATACCGTATAACGTACAACGTTTAACGTATAACGTATAACGTATATCGCATGACGTATAACGCATAACATATATCGTATAACGTACAACGTATAACGTATAACGTATATCCTATAACGCATAACGTATAACGTATAACGTATAACGTATAACGTATAACGTATAACGTATAACGTATAACGTATAACGTATAACGTATAGCGTATAACGTATAACGTATAACGTATAACGAATAACGTATGACGTATAACGTATGACGTATAACGTATAACGTATAACGTACAACGTATAACGTATAACGTGTATCCTATAACGCATAACGTATAACGTATAACGTATAACGTATAACGTATAACGTATAACGTATAACGTATAACGTATAACGTATAACGTATAACGTATAACGTACAACGTTTAACGTATAACGTATAACGAATAACGTATAACGTATATCGCATGACGTATAACGTGTAACGTATAACGTATAACGTATAACGTATGACGTATAACGAATAACGTATAACGTATAACGTAAGACGTATAACGCATGACGTATAACGCATAACGTATAACGTATAACGTACAACGTATAAAGTATAACGTATATCCTATAACGCATAACGTATATCCTATAACGTATAACGTATAACGTATAACGTATAACGTATAACGTGTAACGTATAACGTATAACGTATAACGTATGACGTATAACGAATAACGTATAACGTATAACGTAAGACGTATAACGCATGACGTATAACGCATAACGTATAACGTATAACGTACAACGTATAAAGTATGACGTATATCCTATAACGCATAACGTATATCCTATAACGCATAACGTATAGCGTATAACGCATAACGTATACCGTATAACGTATAACGTATAACGTGTAACGTATAACGTATCACGTATAACGTATAACGTATAACGTATAACGTACAACGTTTAACGTATAACGTATAACGTACAACGTATAACGTATAACGTATAACGTATAACGTACAACGTATAACGTATAACGTATAACGTATAACGTATAACGTATAACGTATAACGTATAACGTATAACGTATAACGTATAACGTATAACGTATAACGTATGACGTATAACGTATAACGAATAACGAATAACGTATAACGTATAACGTATAACGTATAACGTATAACGTATAACGTATAACGTATAACGTATAACGTATAACGTATAACGTATAACGTATAACGTATGACGTATAACGTATAACGTATAACGTATAACGTATAACGTATAACGTATAACGTATAACGTATAGCGTATAACGTATAACGTATAACGTATAACGTATAACGTATGACGTATAACGTATGACGTATAACGTATAACGTATAACGTACAACGTATAACGTATAACGTATATCCTATAACGCATAACGTAAAACGTATAACGTTTAACGTATAACGTTTAACGTATAACGTATAACGTATAACGTATAACGTATAACGTATAACGTATAACGTATAACGTATAACGTATAACGTATAACGTATAACGTATAACGTATAACGTATAACGTATAACGTATAACGTATAACGTATAACGTATAACGTATAACGTATAACGTATAACGTATAACGTATAGCGTATAACGTATAACGTATAACGTATAACGTATAACGTATGACGTATAACGTATGACTTATAACGTATAACGTATAACGTACAACGTATAACGTATAACGTATATCCTATAACGCATAACGTATAACGTATAACGTTTAACGTATAACGTATAACGTATAACGTATAACGTATAACGTATAACGTATAACGTTTAACGTATAACGTATAACGTATAACGTATGACGTATAACGTATAACGTATAACGTAAGACGTATAACGCATGACGTATAACGCATAACATATAACGTATAACGTACAACGTATAAAGTATAACGTATATCCTATAACGCATAACGTATATCCTATAACGCATAACGTATAGCGTATAACGCATAACGTATACCGTATAACGTATAACGTATAACGTGTAACGTATATCGTGTAACGTATAACGTATAACGTATAACGTATAACGTATAACGTATAACGTATAACGTATAACGTATAACGTATAACGTATAACGTATAACGTATAACGTATAGCGTATAACGTATAACGTATAACGTATAACGTATAACGTATAACGTATAATGTATAACGTATGACGTATTACATATTACGTATAACGTATAACGTATAACGTATAACGTATAACGTATAACGTATAACGTACAACGTACAACGTATAACGTATAACGTATAACGTATAACGTATAGCGTATAACGTATAACGTATAACGTACAACGTATAACGTATAACGTATATCCTATAACGCATAACGTATAACGTATAACGTATAACGTATAACGTATAACGTATAACGTATAACGTATAACGTATAACGTATAACGTATAACGTATAACGTATAACGTACAACGTTTAACGTATAACGTATAACAAATAACGTATATCGCATGACGTATAACGCATAACGTATAACGTATATCGTATAACGTACAACGTATAACGTATAAAGTATAACGTATAGCGTCTAACGTATAACGTATAACGTATAACGTATAGCGTATAACGTATAACGTATAACGATTAACGTAAAATGTATGACGTATTACATATTACGTATAACGTATAGCGTCTAACGTATAACGTATAACGTATAACGTATAACGTATAACGTATAACGTATAACGTATAACATATAACGTATAACGCATAACGTATAACATATAACGTAGAACGTTTAACATATAACGTATAACGTATAACGTATGACGTATAACGTATAACGTACAACGTTTAACGTATAACGTATAACGTAGAACGTATAACGTACAACGTTTAACGTATAACGTATAACGTATAACGTGTAACGTATAACGTATAGCGTCTAACGTATAACGTATAACGTATAACGTATAACGTATAACGTATAACGTATAACGTATAACGTGTAACGTATAACGTATAACGTATAACGTATAACGTATAACGTATAACGTATAACGTATAACGTATAACGTATAACGTATAACGTATAACGTATAACGTATAACGTATAGCGTATAACGTATAACGTATAACGTATAACGTATAACGTATGACGTACAACGTATAACGTATAACGTATAACGTATAACGTGTAACGTATAACGTATAGCGTCTAACGTATAACGTATAACGTATAACGTATAACGTATAACGTATAACGTATAACGTATAACGTATAACGTATAACGTATAACGTATAACGTATAACGTATAACGTATAACGTATGAAGTATAACGTATAACGTATAATGTATAATGTATAACGTATAACGTATAACGTATAACGTATAACGTATAACCTATAACGTATAACGTATAACGTATAACGTATAACATATGACGTATTACATGTGATGTATAACGTATAACGTATAACGTATAACATATAACGTATAACGTACAACGTACAACGTATAACGTATAACGTATAACGTATAACGTATAACGTATAACGTATAACGTATAACGTATATCCTATAACGCATAACGTATAGCGTATAACGCATAACGTATACCGCATAACGTATAACGTATAACGTGTAACGTATAACGTGTAACGTATAACGTATAACGTATAACGTATAACGTATAACGTATAACGTATAACGTATAACGTATAACGTATAACGTATAACGTATAACGTATAACGTATAACGTATAACGTATAACGTATAACGTATAGCGTATAACGTATAACGTATAACGTATAACGTATAACGTATGACGTATAACGTATAACGTATAACGTATAACGTATAACGTATAACGTATAACGTATAGCGTATAACGTATAACGTATAACGTATAACGTATAACGTATGACGTATAACGTATAACGTATAACGTACAACGTATAACGTATAACGTATATCCTATAACGCATAACGTATAACGTATAACGTATAACGTATAACGTATAACGTATAACGTATAACGTATAACGTATAACGTATACCGTATAACGTACAACGTTTAACGTATAACGTATAACGTATATCGCATGACGTATAACGCATAACATATATCGTATAACGTACAACGTATAACGTATAACGTATATCCTATAACGCATAACGTATAACGTATAACGCATAACGTATAACGTATAACGTATAACGTATAACGTATAACGTATAACGTATAACGTATAACGTATAACGTATAACGTATACCGTATAACGTACAACGTTTAACGTATAACGTATAACGTATATCGCATGACGTATAACGCATAACATATATCGTATAACGTACAACGTATAACGTATAACGTATATCCTATAACGCATAACGTATAACGTATAACGTATAACGTATAACGTATAACGTATAACGTATAACGTATAACGTATAACGTATAACGTATAGCGTATAACGTATAACGTATAACGTATAACGTATAACGTATGACGTATAACGTTTGACGTATAACGTATAACGTATAACGTACAACGTATAACGTATAACGTGTATCCTATAACGCATAACGTATAACGTATAACGTATAACGTATAACGTATAACGTATAACGTATAACGTATAACGTATAACGTATAACGTATAACGTATAACGTATAACGTACAACGTTTAACGTATAACGTATAACGAATAACGTATAACGTATATCGCATGACGTATAACGTGTAACGTATAACGTATAACGTATAACGTATGACGTATAACGAATAACGTATAACGTATAACGTAAGACGTATAACGCATGACGTATAACGCATAACGTATAACGTATAACGTACAACGTATAAAGTATAACGTATATCCTATAACGCATAACGTATATCCTATAACGTATAACGTATAACGTATAACGTATAACGTATAACGTGTAACGTATAACGTATAACGTATAACGTATGACGTATAACGAATAACGTATAACGTATAACGTAAGACGTATAACGCATGACGTATAACGCATAACGTATAACGTATAACGTACAACGTATAAAGTATAACGTATATCCTATAACGCATAACGTATATCCTATAACGCATAACGTATAGCGTATAACGCATAACGTATACCGTATAACGTATAACGTATAACGTGTAACGTATAACGTATCACGTATAACGTATAACGTATAACGTATAACGTACAACGTTTAACGTATAACGTATAACGTACAACGTATAACGTATAACGTATAACGTATAACGTACAACGTATAACGTATAACGTATAACGTATAACGTATAACGTATAACGTATAACGTATAACGTATAACGTATAACGTATAACGTATAACGTATAACGTATGACGTATAACGTAGAACGTATAACGAATAACGTATAACGTATAACGTATAACGTATAACGTATAACGTATAACGTATAACGTATAACGTATAACGTATAACGTATAACGTATAACGTATAACGTATGACGTATAACGTATAACGTATAACGTATAACGTATAACGTATAACGTATAACGTATAACGTATAGCGTATAACGTATAACGTATAACGTATAACGTATAACGTATGACGTATAACGTATGACGTATAACGTATAACGTATAACGTACAACGTATAACGTATAACGTATATCCTATAACGCATAACGTAAAACGTATAACGTTTAACGTATAACGTATAACGTATAACGTATAACGTATAACGTATAACGTATAACGTATAACGTATAACGTATAACGTATAACGTATAACGTATAACGTATAACGTATAACGTATAACGTATAACGTATAACGTATAACGTATAACGTATAACGTATAACGTATAACGTATAACGTATAACGTATAGCGTATAACGTATAACGTATAACGTATAACGTATAACGTATGACGTATAACGTATGACGTATAACGTATAACGTATAACGTACAACGTATAACGTATAACGTATATCCTATAACGCATAACGTATAACGTATAACGTTTAACGTATAACGTATAACGTATAACGTATAACGTATAACGTATAACGTATAACGTATAACGTATAACGTATAACGTATAACGTATAACGTATGACGTATAACGTATAACGTATAACGTAAGACGTATAACGCATGACGTATAACGCATAACATATAACGTATAACGTACAACGTATAAAGTATAACGTATATCCTATAACGCATAACGTATATCCTATAACGCATAACGTATAGCGTATAACGCATATCGTATACCGTATAACGTATAACGTATAACGTATAACGTATAACGTATAACGTATACCGTATAACGTACAACGTTTAACGTATAACGTATAACGTATATCGCATGACGTATAACGCATAACATATATCGTATAACGTACAACGTATAACGTATAACGTATATCCTATAACGCATAACGTATAACGTATAACGTATAACGTATAACGTATAACGTATAACGTATAACGTATAACGTATAACGTATAACGTATAGCGTATAACGTATAACGTATAACGTATAACGTATAACGTATAACGTATAACGTATAACGTATAACGTATAACGTATAACGTATAACGTATAACGTATAACGTAGAACGTATAACGTACAACGTTTAACGTATAACGTATAACGTATAACGTGTAACGCATAACGTATAGCGTCTAACGTATAACGTATAACGTATAACGTATAACGTATAACGTATAACGTATAACGTATAACGTGTAACGTATAACGTGTAACGTATAACGTATAACGTATAACGTATAACGTATAACGTATAACGTATAACGTATAACGTATAACGTATAACGTATAACGTATAACGTATAACGTATAACGTATAGCGTATAACGTATAACGTATAACGTATAACGTATAACGTATGACGTACAACGTATAACGTATAACGTATAACGTATAACGTGTAACGTATAACGTATAGCGTCTAACGTATAACGTATAACGTATAACGTATAACGTATAACGTATAACGTATAACGTATAACGTATAACGTATAACGTATAACGTATAACGTATAACGTATAACGTATAACGTATACCGTATAACGTACAACGTTTAACGTATAACGTATAACGTATATCGCATGACGTATAACGCATAACATATATCGTATAACGTACAACGTATAACGTATAACGTATATCCTATAACGCATAACGTATAACGTATAACGTATAACGTATAACGTATGACGTATAACGAATAACGTATAACGTATAACGTAAGACGTATAACGCATGACGTATAACGCATAACGTATAACGTATAACGTACAACGTATAAAGTATAACGTATATCCTATAACGCATAACGTATATCCTATAACGCATAACGTATAACGTATAACGTATAACGTATAACGTATAACGTATAACGTATAACGTATAACGTATAACGTATAACGTACAACGTTTAACGTATAACGTATAACGTATAACGTATAACGTATGACGTATAACGTATGACGTATAACGTATAACGTATAACGTACAACGTATAACGTATAACGTGTATCCTATAACGCATAACGTATAACGTATAACGTATAACGTATAACGTATAACGTATAACGTATAACGTATAACGTATAACGTATAACGTATAACGTACAACGTTTAACGTATAACGTATAACGAATAACGTATAACGTATATCGCATGACGTATAACGTGTAACGTATAACGTATAACGTATAACGTATGACGTATAACGAATAACGTATAACGTATAACGTATAACGTATAACGTATAACGTATAACGTATAACGTATAACGTATGAAGTATAACGTATAACGTATAATGTATAATGTATAACGTATAACGTATAACGTATAACGTATAGCGTATAACTTATAACGTATAACGAATAACGTAAAACGTATAACGTATTAACGTATGACGTATAACGTGTAACGAAGAACGTATAAAGAATAACGTATAACGTATATCGAATAACGTACAACTTATAACGTATAACATACAACGTATAACGTATAACGTATAACGTATAACGTATAACGTATAACGTATAACGTATAACGTATAACGTATAACGTATAACGTATAACGTATAACGTATAACGTATAACGTATAACGTATAACGTATAACGTATAACGTATAACGTATAACGTATAACGTATAACGTATAACGTATAACGTATTACGTATAACGTATAACGTACAACGTATAACGTATAACGTAAAACGTATAACGTATTAACGTATACCGTATAACGTACAACGTTTAACGTATAACGTATAACGTATATCGCATGACGTATAACGCATAACATATATCGTATAACGTACAACGTATAACGTATAACGTATATCCTATAACGCATAACGTATAACGTATAACGTATAACGTATAACGTATGACGTATAACGAATAACGTATAACGTATAACGTAAGACGTATAACGCATGACGTATAACGCATAACGTATAACGTATAACGTACAACGTATAAAGTATAACGTATATCCTATAACGCATAACGTATATCCTATAACGCATAACGTATAACGTATAACGTATAACGTATAACGTATAACGTATAACGTATAACGTATAACGTATAACGTATAACGTATAACGTATAACGTATAGCGTATAACGTATAACGTATAACGTATAACGTATAACGTATGACGTATAACGTATGACGTATAACGTATAACGTATAACGTACAACGTATAACGTATAACGTGTATCCTATAACGCATAACGTATAACGTATAACGTATAACGTATAACGTATAACGTATAACGTATAACGTATAACGTATAACGTATAACGTATAACGTATAACGTACAACGTTTAACGTATAACGTATAACGAATAACGTATAACGTATATCGCATGACGTATAACGTGTAACGTATAACGTATAACGTATAACGTATGACGTATAACGAATAACGTATAACGTATAACGTAAGACGTATAACGCATGACGTATAACGCATAACGTATAACGTATAACGTACAACGTATAAAGTATAACGTATATCCTATAACGCATAACGTATATCCTATAACGTATAACGTATAACGTATAACGTATAACGTATAACGTGTAACGTATAACGTATAACGTATAACGTATGACGTATAACGAATAACGTATAACGTATAACGTAAGACGTATAACGCATGACGTATAACGCATAACGTATAACGTATGACGTACAACGTATAAAGTATAACGTATATCCTATAACGCATAACGTATATCCTATAACGCATAACGTATAGCGTATAACGCATAACGTATACCGTATAACGTATAACGTATAACGTGTAACGTATAACGTATCACGTATAACGTATAACGTATAACGTATAACGTACAACGTTTAACGTATAACGTATAACGTACAACGTATAACGTATAACGTATAACGTATAACGTACAACGTATAACGTATAACGTATAACGTATAACGTATAACGTATAACGTATAACGTATAACGTATAACGTATAACGTATAACGTATAACGTATAACGTATAACGTATAACGTATAACGTATAACGTATAACGTATGACGTATAACGTATAACGTATAACGTATAACGTATAACGTATAACGTATAACGTATAACGTATAGCGTATAACGTATAACGTATAACGTATAACGTATAACGTATGACGTATAACGTATGACGTATAACGTATAACGTATAACGTACAACGTATAACGTATAACGTATAACGTACAACGTATAACGTATAACGTATATCCTATAACGCATAACGTAAAACGTATAACGTTTAACGTATAACGTATAACGTATAACGTATAACGTATAACGTATAACGTATAACGTATAACGTATAACGTATAACGTATAACGTATAACGTATAACGTATAACGTATAACGTATAACGTATATCCTATAACGCATAACGTATAGCGTATAACGCATAACGTATACCGTATAACGTATAACGTATAACGTGTAACGTATATCGTGTAACGTATAACGTATAACGTATAACGTATAACGTATAACGTATAACGTATAACGTATAACGTATAACGTATAACGTATAACGTATAACGTATAGCGTATAACGTATAACGTATAACGTATAACGTATAACGTATAACGTATAATGTATAGCGTATGACGTATTACATATTACGTATAACGTATAACGTATAACGTATAACGTATAACGTATAACGTATAACGTATAACGTATAACGTACAACGTACAACGTATAACGTATAACGTATAACGTATAACGTATAGCGTATAACGTATAACGTATAACGTACAACGTATAACGTATAACGTATATCCTATAACGCATAACGTATAACGTATAACGTATAACGTATAACGTATAACGTATAACGTATAACGTATAACGTATAACGTATAACGTATAACGTATAACGTATAACGTACAACGTTTAACGTATAACGTATAACAAATAACGTATAACGTATATCGCATGACGTATAACGCATAACGTATAACGTATATCGTATAACGTACAACGTATAACGTATAAAGTATAACGTATAGCGTCTAACGTATAACGTATAACGTATAACGTATAGCGTATAACGTATAACGTATAACGATTAACGTAAAATGTATGACGTATTACATATTACGTATAACGTATAGCGTCTAACGTATAACGTATAACGTATAACGTATAACGTATAACGTATAACGTATAACGTATAACATATAACGTATAACGCATAACGTATAACATATAACGTAGAACGTTTAACATATAACGTATAACGTATAACGTATGACGTATAACGTATAACGTACAACGTTTAACGTATAACGTATAACGTAGAACGTATAACGTACAACGTTTAACGTATAACGTATAACGTATAACGTGTAACGTATAACGTATAGCGTCTAACGTATAACGTATAACGTATAACGTATAACGTATAACGTATAACGTATAACGTATAACGTGTAACGTATAACGTATAACGTATAACGTATAACGTATAACGTATAACGTATAACGTATAACGTATAACGTATAACGTATAACGTATAACGTATAACGTATAACGTATAACGTATAACGTATAGCGTATAACGTATAACGTATAACGTATAACGTATAACGTATGACGTACAACGTATAACGTATAACGTATAACGTATAACGTGTAACGTATAACGTATAGCGTCTAACGTATAACGTATAACGTATAACGTATAACGTATAACGTATAACGTATAACGTATAACGTATAACGTATAACGTATAACGTATAACGTATAACGTATGAAGTATAACGTATAACGTATAATGTATAATGTATAACGTATAACGTATAACGTATAACGTATAACGTATAACGTATAACGTATAACGTATAACGTATAACGTATAACATATGACGTATTACATGTGATGTATAACGTATAACGTATAACGTATAACATATAACGTATAACGTACAACGTACAACGTATAACGTATAACGTATAACGTATAACGTATAACGTATAACGTATAACGTATAACGTATATCCTATAACGCATAACGTATAGCGTATAACGCATAACGTATACCGCATAACGTATAACGTATAACGTGTAACCTATAACGTGTAACGTATAACGAATAACGTATAACGTATAACGTATAACGTATAACGTATAACGTATAACGTATAACGTATAACGTATAACGTATAACGTATAACGTATAACGTATAACGTATAACGTATAACGTATAGCGTATAACGTATAACGTATAACGTATAACGTATAACGTATGACGTATAACGTATAACGTATAACGTATAACGTATAACGTATAACGTATAGCGTATAACGTATAACGTATAACGTATAACGTATAACGTATGACGTATAACGTATAACGTATAACGTACAACGTATAACGTATAACGTATATCCTATAACGCATAACGTATAACGTATAACGTATAACGTATAACGTATAACGTATAACGTATAACGTATAACGTATAACGTATACCGTATAACGTACAACGTTTAACGTATAACGTATAACGTATATCGCATGACGTATAACGCATAACATATATCGTATAACGTACAACGTATAACGTATAACGTATATCCTATAACGCATAACGTATAACGTATAACGTTTAACGTATAACGTATAACGTATAACGTATAACGTATAACGTATAACGTATAACGTATAACGTATAACGTATAACGTATAACGTATAACGTATAACGTATAGCGTATAACGTATAACGTATAACGTATAACGTATAACGTATGACGTATAACGTATGACGTATAACGTATAACGTATAACGTACAACGTATAACGTATAACGTATATCCTATAACGCATAACGTATAACGCATAACGTTTAACGTATAACGTATAACGTATAGCGTATAACGTATAACGTATAACGTATAACGTATAACGTATAACGTATAACGTATAACGTATGACGTATAACGTATAACGTATAACGTAAGACGTATAACGCATGACGTATAACGCATAACATATAACGTATAACGTACAACGTATAAAGTATAACGTAAATCCTATAACGCATAACGTATATCCTATAACGCATAACGTATAGCGTATAACGCATAACGTATACCGTATAACGTATAACGTATAACGTGTAACGTATATCGTGTAACGTATAACGTATAACGTATAACGTATAACGTATAACGTATAACGTATAACGTATAACGTGTAACGTATAACGTATAACGTATACCGTATAACGTATAACGTATAACGTATAACGTATAACGTATAACGTATAATGTATAACGTATGACGTATTACATATTACGTATAACGTATAACGTATAACGTATAACGTATAACGTATAACGTATAACGTACAACGTACAACGTATAACGTATAACGTATAACGTATAACGTATAGCGTATAACGTATAACGTATAACGTACAACGTATAACGTATAACGTATATCCTATAACGCATAACGTATAACGTATAACGTATAACGTATAACGTATAACGTATAACGTATAACGTATAACGTATAACGTATAACGTATAACGTATAACGTATAACGTACAACGTTTAACGTATAACGTATAACAAATAACGTATAACGTATATCGCATGACGTATAACGCATAACGTATAACGTATATCGTATGACGTACAACGTATAACGTATAAAGTATAACGTATAGCGTCTAACGTATAACGTATAACGTATAACGTATAGCGTATAACGTATAACGTATAACGATTAACGTAAAATGTATGAAGTATTACATATTACGTATAACGTATAGCGTCTAACGTATAACGTATAACGTATAACGTATAACGTATAACGTATAACGTATAACGTATAACGTATAACGTATAACGCATAACGTATAACATATAACGTAGAACGTATAACATATAACGTATAACGTATAACGTATGACGTATAACGTATAACGTACAACGTTTAACGTATAACGTATAACGTAGAACGCATAACGTACAACGTATAACGTATAACGTATAACGTATAACGTATAACGTGTAACGTATAACGTATAGCGTCTAACGTATAACGTATAACGTATAACGTATAACGTATAACGTATAACGTATAACGTATAACGTATAGCGTATAACGTATAACGTATAACGTATAACGTATGAAGTATAACGTATAACGTATAATGTATAATGTATAACGTATAACGTATAACGTATAACGTATAACGTATAACATATGACGTATTACATATTACGTATAACGTATAACGTATAACGTATAACGTATAACGTATAACGTACAACGTACAACGTATAACGTATAACGTATAACGTATAACGTATAACGTATAACGTATAACGTATAACGTATATCCTATAACGCATAACGTATAGTGTATAACGCATAACGTATACCGCATAACGTATAACGTATAACGCGTAACGTATAACGTGTAACGTATAACGTATAACGTATAACGCATAACGTATAACGTATAACGTATAACGTATGACGCATAACGTATAACGTATAACGTATAACGTATAACGTATAACGTATAACGTATAGCGTATAACGTATAACGTATGACGTATAACGTATAACGTATAACGTACAACGTATAACGTATAACGTATATCCTATAACGCATAACGTATAACGTATAACGTATAACGTATAACGTATAACGTATAACGTATAACGTATAACGTATACCGTATAACGTACAACGTTTAACGTATAACGTATAACGTATATCGCATGACGTATAACGCATAACATATATCGTATAACGTACAACGTATAACGTATAACGTATATCCTATAACGCATAACGTATAACGTATAACGTTTAACGTATAACGTATAACGTATAACGTATAACGTATAACGTATAACGTATAACGTATAACGTATAACGTATAACGTATAACGTATAACGTATAACGTATAACGTATAGCGTATAACGTATAACGTATAACGTATAACGTATAACGTATGACGTATAACGTATGACGTATAACGTATAACGTATAACGTACAACGTATAACGTATAACGTATATCCTATAACGCATAACGTATAACGTATAACGTTTAACGTATAACGTATAACGTATAACGTATAACGTATAACGTATAACGTATAACGTATAACGTATAACGTATAACGTATAACGTATAACGTATGACGTATAACGTATAACGTATAACGTAAGACGTATAACGCATGACGTATAACGCACAACATATAACGTATAACGTACAACGTATAAAGTATAACGTATATCCTATAACGCATAACGTATATCCTATAACGCATAACGTATAGCGTATAACGCATGACGTATACCGTATAACGTATAACGTATAACGTGTAACGTATATCGTGTAACGTATAACGTATAACGTATAACGTATAACGTATAACGTATAACGTATAACGTTTAACGTATAACGTATAACGTATAACGTATAGCGTATAACGTATAACGTATAACGTATAACGTATAACGTATAACGTATAATGTATAACGTATGACGTATTACATATTACGTATAACGTATAACGTATAACGTATAACGTATAACGTATAACGTATAACGTATAACGTATAACGTACAACGTTTAACGTATAACGTATAACAAATAACGTATAACGTATATCGCATGACGTATAACGCATAACGTATAACGTATATCGTATAACGTACAACGTATAACGTATAAAGTATAACGTATAGCGTCTAACGTATAACGTATAACGTATAACGTATAGCGTATAACGTATAACGTATAACGATTAACGTAAAATGTATGACGTATTACATATTACGTATAACGTATAGCGTCTAACGTATAACGTATAACGTATAACGTATAACGTATAACGTGTAACGTATAACGTATAACGTATAACGTATAACGCATAACGTATAACATATAACGTAGAACGTATAACATATAACGTATAACGTATAACGTATGACGTATAACGTATAACGTACAACGTTTAACGTATAACGTATAACGTAGAACGTATAACGTACAACGTATAACGTATAACGTATAACGTATAACGTGTAACGTATAACGTATAGCGTCTAACGTATAACGTATAACGTATAACGTATAACGTATAACGTATAACGTATAACGTATAACGTATAGCGTATAACGTATAACGTATAACGTATAACGTATGAAGTATAAAGTATAACGTATAATGTATAATGTATAACGTATAACGTATAACGTATAACGTATAACGTATAACGTATAACGTATAACGTATAACGTATAACGTATAACATATGACGTATTACATATTACGTATAACGTATAACGTATAACGTATAACGTATAACGTATAACGTACAACGTACAACGTATAACGTATAACGTATAACGTATAACGTATAACGTATAACGTATATCCTATAACGCATAACGTATAGTGTATAACGCATAACGTATACCGCATAACGTATAACGTATAACGCGTAACGTATAACGTGTAACGTATAACGTATAACGTATAACGCATAACGTATAACGCATAACGTATAAGGTATAACGTATAACGTATAACGTATAACGTATAACGTATAACGTATAACGTATAGCGTATAACGTATAACGTATAACGTATAACGTATAACGTATGACGTACAACGTATAACGTATAACGTATAACGTATAACGTGTAACGTATAACGTATAGCGTCTAACGTATAACGTATAACGTATAACGTATAACGTATAACGTATAACGTATAACGTATAACGTATAACGTCTAACGTATAACGTATAACGTATAACGTATAACGTATAACGTATGAAGTATAACGTATAACGTATAATGTATAATGTATAACGTATAACGTATAACGTATAACGTATAACGTATAACGTATAACCGTATAACGTATAACGTATAACGTATAACATATGACGTATTACATATTACGTATAACGTATAACGTATAACGTATAACATATAACGTACAACGTACAACGTACAACGTATAACGTATAACGTATAACGTATAACGTATAACGTATAACGTATAACGTATAACGTATAACGTATATCCTATAACGCATAACGTATAGCGTATAACGCATAACGTATACCGCATAACGTATAACGTATAACGTGTAACGTATAACGTGTAACGTATAACGTATAACGTATAACGTATAACGTATAACGTATAACGTATAACGTATAACGTATAACGTATAACGTATAACGTATAACGTATAACGTATAACGTATAACGTATAACGTATAGCGTATAACGTATAACGTATAACGTATAACGTATAACGTATGACGTATAACGTATAACGTATAACGTATAACGTATAACGTATAACGTATAACGTATAGCGTATAACGTATAACGTATAACGTATAACGTATAACGTGTGACGTATAACGTATAACGTATAACGTACAACGTATAACGTATAACGTATATCCTATAACGCATAACGTATAACGTATAACGTATAACGTATAACGTATAACGTATAACGTATAACGTATAACGTATAACGTATACCGTATAACGTACAACGTTTAACGTATAACGTATAACGTATATCGCATGACGTATAACGCATAACATATATCGTATAACGTACAACGTATAACGTATAACGTATAACGTATATCCTATAACGCATAACGTATAACGTATAACGTTTAACGTATAACGTATAACGTATAACGTATAACGTATAACGTATAACGTATAACGTATAACGTATAACGTATAACGTATAACGTATAACGTATAACGTATAACGTATAACGCATAACGTATAACGTATGACGCATAACGTATAACGTATCACGTATAACGTATAACGTATAACGTATAACGTACAACGTTTAACGTATAACGTATAACGTAGAACGTATAACGAATAACCTATAACGTATAACGTAGAACGTATAACGTACAACGTATAACGTATAACGTATAACGTATAACGTGTAACGTATAACGTATAGCGTCTAACGTATAACGTATAACGTATACCGTATAACGTATAACATATGACGTATTACATATTACGTATAACGTATAACGTATAACGTATAACGTATAACGTATAACGTACAACGTACAACGTATAACGTATAACGTATAACGTATAACGTATAACGTATAACGTATACCGTATAACGTATAACGTATAACGTGTAACGTATAACGCATAACGTATAACGTATAACGTATAACGTATAACGTATAACGTATGACGCATAACGTATAACGTATCACGTATAACGTATAACGTATAACGTATAACGTACAACGTTTAACATATAACGTATAACGTATAACGTATAACGTATAACGTATAACGTATAACGCATAACGTATAACGTATAACGTATAACGTATAACGTATAACGTATGACGCATAACGTATAACGTATCACGTATAACGTATAACGTATAACGTATAACGTACAACGTTTAACGTATAACGTATAACGTAGAACGTATAACGAATAACCTATAACGTATAACGTAGAACGTATAACGTACAACGTATAACGTATAACGTATAACGTATAACGTGTAACGTATAACGTATAGCGTCTAACGTATAACGTATAACGTATAACGTATAACGTATAACGTATAACGTATAACGTATAACGTATAACGTATAACGTATAACGTATAACGTACAACGTATAACGTATAACGTATAACGTACAACGTATAACGTATAACGTATAACGTATAGCGTCTAACGTATAACGTATAACGTATAACATATAGCGTATAACGTATAACGTATAACGATTAACGTAAAACGTATGACGTATTACATATTACGTATAACGTATAGCGTCTAACGTATAACGTATAACGTATAACGTATAACGTATAACGTACAACGTATAACGCATAACGTATAACGTATAACGTATAACGTATAACGTATAACGTATAACGTATAACGTATAACGTATAACGTATAACGTATAACGTATAACGTATAACGTATAACGTATAACGTATAACGTATAACGTATAACGTATAACGTATAACGTATAACGTATAACGTATAACGTATAACGTATAACGTATAACGTATAACGTATAACGTATAACGTATAACGTATAACGTATAACGTACAACGTATAACGCATAACGTATAACGTATAACGTATAACGTATAACGTATAACGTATAACGTACAACGTATAACGTATAACGTATAACGTATAACGTATAACGTATAACGTATAACGTATAACGTATAACGTATAACGTATAACGTATAACGTATAACGTATAACGTATAGGGTATAACGTATAACGTATAACGTATAACCTATAACGTATAACGTATAACGTATAACGTTTAACGTATAACGTATAACGTATAACGTATAACGTATAACGTATAACGTATAACGTATAACGTATAGGGTATAACGTATAACGTATAACGTATAACCTATAACGTATAACGTATAACGTATAACGTATAACGTATAACGTATAACGTATAACGTATAACGTATAACGTATAGCGTATAACGTATAACGTATAACGTATAACGCATAACGTATGACGTATAACGTATGACGTATAACGTATAACGTATAACGTACAACGTATAACGTATAACGTGTATCCTATAACGCATAACGTATAACGTATAACGTATAACGTATAACGTATAACGTATAACGTATAACGTATAACGTATAACGTATAACGTATAACGTATAACGTATAACGTATAACGTATAACGTATAACGTATAACGTATAACGTATAACGTATAACGTATAACGTATAACGTATAACGTATAACGTATAGCGTATAACGTATAACGTATAACGATTAACGTAAAACGTATGACGTATTACATATTACGTATAACGTATAGCGTCTAACGTATAACGTACAACGTATAACCTATAACGTAGAACGTATAACGTATAGGGTATAACGTATAACGTATAACGTATAACCTATAACGTATAACGTATAACGTATAACGTATAACGTATAACGTATAACGTATAACGTATAACGTATAACGTATAACGTATAACGTATAACGTATAACGTATAACGTATAACGTATAACGTATAACGTATAACGTATAACGTATAACGTATAACGTATAACGTATAACGTATAACGTATAACGTATAACGTATAACGTATAACGTATAACGCATAACGTATAACGTATAACGTATAACGCATAACGTATAACGTATAACGTATAACGTATAACGTACAACCTATAACGTGTAACGTATAACGTATAACGTATAACCTATAACGTATAACGTATAACGTATAACGTATAACGTATAACGTATGACGCATAACGTATAACGTAGAAACGTATAACGTATAACGTATAACGTATAACGTACAACGTATAACGTATAACGTATAACGTACAACGTACAACGTATAACGTATAACGTATAACGTACAACGTATAACGTATAACGTATAACGTATAACGTATAACGTATAACGTATAACGTATAACGTATAACGTATAACGTATAACGTATATCGTATAACGTATAACGTATAACGTATAACGTTTAACGTATAACGTATAACGTATAACGTATAACGTATAACGTATAACGTATAACGTATAACGTATAGGGTATAACGTATAACGTATAACGTATAACCTATAACGTACAACGTATAACGTATAACGTATAACGTATAACGTATAACGTATAACGTATAACGTATAACGATAACGTATAACGTATAACGTATAACGTATAACGTATAACGTATAACGTATAACGTATAACGTATAACGTATAACGTATAACGTATAACGTGTAACGAAGAACGTATAACGAAGAACGTAAAACGTATAACATATATCCTATAAGGCATAACGTATATCGTATAACGCATAACGTATAGCGAATAACGCATAACGTATAACGTATAACGTATAACGTATAACGTATAACGTATAACGTATAACGTATAAGGTATAACGTATAACGTATAACGTATAACGTATAACGTATAACGTATAACGTATAACGTATAACGTATGACTTATCACGTATAACGTATAACGTATAACGTATAACGTATAACGTATAACGTATAACGTATAACGTATAACGTATAACGTATAACGTATAACGTATAACGTATAACGTATAACGTATAACGTATAAAGTATAACGTATAACGTATAACGTATAACGTATAACGTATAACGTATAACGTATAACGTATAACGTATAACGTATAACGTATAACGTATAACGTATAACGTATAACGTATGACTTATCACGTATAACGTATAACGTATAACGTATAACGTATAACGTATAACGTATAACGTATAACGTATAACGTATAACGTATTACGTATAACGTATAACGTATAACGTATAACGTATAACGTATAACGTATAACGTATAACGTATAACGTATAACGTATAACGTATAACGTATAACGTATAACGTATAACGTATAACGTATAACGTATAACGTATAACGTATAACGTATAACGTATAACGTATAACGTATAACGTATAACGTATAACGTATAACGTATAACGTATGACTTATCACGTATAACGTATAACCTGTAACGTATAACGTATAACGTATAACGTATAACGTATAACGTATAACGTATAACGTATAACGTATAACGTATAACGTATAACGTATAACGTATAACGTATAACGTATAACGTATAACGTATAACGTATAACGTATAACGTATAACGTATAACGTATAACGTATAACGTATAACGTATAACGTATAACGTATAACGTATAACGTATAACGTATAACGTATAACGTATAACGTATAACGTATAACGTATAACGTATAACGTATAACGTATAACGTATAACGTATAAAGTATAACGTATAACGTATAACGTATAACGTATAACGTATACCGTATAACGTATAACGTATAACGTATAACGTATAACGTATAACGTATAACGTATAACGTATAACGTATAACGTATAACGTATAACGTATAACGTTTAACGTATAACGTATAACGTATAACGTATAACGTATAACGTATAACGTGTAACGTATAACGTATAACGTATAACGTATAACGTACAACGTATGACGTATAACGTATAACGTATAACGCATAACGTATAACGTATAACGTATATCGTATAACGTATAACGTATAACGTATAACGTTTAACGTATAACGTATAACGTATAACGTATAACGTATAACGTATAACGTATAACGTATAACGTATAACGTATAACGTATAGGGTATAACGTATAACGTATAACGTATAACCTATAACGTATAACGTATAACGTATAACGTATAACGTATAACGTATAACGTATAACGTATAACGTATAACGTATAACGTATAACGTATAACGTATAACGTATAACGTATAACGTATAACGTATAACGTATAACGTATAACGTATAACGTATAACGTATAACGTATAACGTATAACGTATAACGTATAACGTATAACGTATGACTTATCACGTATAACGTATAACCTGTAACGTATAACGTATAACGTATAACGTATAACGTATAACGTATAACGTATAACGTATAACGTATAACGTATAACGTATAACGTATAACGTATAACGTATAACGTATAACGTATAACGTATAACGTATAACGTATAACGTATAACATATAACGTATAACGTATAACGTATAACGTATAACGTATAACGTATAACGTATAACGTATAACGTATAACGTATAACGTATAACGTATAACGTATAACGTATAACGTATAACGTATAACGTATAACGTATAACGTATAACGTATAACGTATAACGTATGACGTATAACGTATAACGTATGACTTATCACGTATAACGTATAACCTATAACGTATAACGTATAACGTATAACGTATAACGTATAACGTATAACGTATAACGTATAACGTATAACGTATAACGTATAACGTATAACGTATAACGTATAACGTATAACGTATAACGTATAACGTATAACGTATAACGTATAACGTATAACGTATAACGTATAACGTATAACGTATGACTTATCACGTATAACGTATAACCTATAACGTATAACGTATAACGTATAACGTATAACGTATAACGTATAACGTATAACGTATAACGTATAACGTATAACGTATAACGTATAACGTATAACGTATAACGTATAACGTATAACGTATAACGTATAACGTATAACGTATAACGTATAACGTATAACGTATAACGTATAACGTATAACGTATAACGTATAACGTATAACGTATAACGTATAACGTATAACGTATAACGTATAACGTATAACGTATAACGTATAACGTATAACGTATAACGTATAACGTATAACGTATAACGTATAACGTATAACGTATAACGTATAACGTATAACGTATAACGTATAACGTATAACGTATAACGTATAACGTATAACGTATAACGTATAACGTATAACGTATAACGTATAACGTATAACGTATAACGTATAACGTATAAAGTATAACGTATAACGTATAACGTATAACGTATAACGTATAACGTATAACGTATAACGTATAACGTATAACGTATAACGTATAACGTATAACGTATAACGTATAACGTATAACGTATAACGTATAACGCATAACGTATAACGTATAACGTATAACGTATAACGTATAACGTATAACGTATAACGTATGACGTATAACGTATAACGTATAACGTATAACGTATAACGTATAACGTACAACGTATGACTTATCACGTATAACGTACAACGTATGACTTATCACGTATAACGTATAACGTATAACGTATAACGTATAACGTATAACGTATAACGTATAACGTATAACGTATAACGTACAACGTATAACGTACAACGTATGACGTATAACGTATAACGTATAACGTATAACGTATAACGTATAACGTATAACGTATAACGTATAACGTATAACGTATAACGTATAACGTATAACGTATAACGTATAACGTATAACGTATAACGTATAAAGTATAACGTATAACGTATAACGTATAACGTATAACGTATAACGTATAACGTATAACGTATAACGTATAACGTATAACGTATAACGTATAACGTATAACGTATAACGTATAACGTATAACGTATAACGTATAACGTATAACGTATAACGTATAACGTATAACGTATAACGTATAACGTATAACGTATAACGTATAACGTATAACGTATAACGTATAACGTATAACGTACAACGTACGACGTATAACGTATAACGTATAACGTATAACGTATAACGTATAACGTATATCGTATAACGTATAACGTATAACGTATAACGTATAACGTATAACGTATAACGTATAACGTATAACGTATAACGTATAACGTATAACGTATAACGTATAACGTATAACGTATAACGTATAACGTATAACGTATAACGTATAACGTATAACGTATAACGTATAACGTATAACGTATAACGTATAACGTGTAACGAAGAACGTATAACGTATAACGTGTAACGAAGAACGTATAACGAAGAACGTAAAACGTATAACATATATCCTATAACGCATAACGTATATCGTATAACGCATAACGTATAGCGAATAACGCATAACGTATAACGTATAACGTATAACGTATAACGTATAACGTATAACGTATAACGTATAACGTATAACGTATAACGTATAACGTATAACGTATAACGTATAACGTATAACGTATAACGTATAACGTATAACGTATGACTTATCACGTATAACGTATAACCTATAACGTATAACGTATAACGCATAACGTATAGCGAATAACGCATAACGTATAACGTATAACGTATAACGTATAACGTATAACGTATAACGTATAACGTATAACGTATAACGTATAACGTATAACGTATAACGTATAACGTATAACGTATAACGTATAACGTGTAACGAAGAACGTATAACGTATAACGTGTAACGAAGAACGTATAACGAAGAACGTAAAACGTATAACATATATCCTATAACGCATAACGTATAACGTATAACGCATAACGTATAACGTATAACGTATAACGTATAACGTATAACGTATAACGTATAACGTATGACGTATAACGTATAACGTATAACGTATAACGTATAACGTATAACGTACAACGTATGACTTATCACGTATAACGTACAACGTATGACTTATCACGTATAACGTATAACGTATAACGTATAACGTATAACGTATAACGTATAACGTACAACGTATAACGTACAACGTATGACGTATAACGTATAACGTATAACGTATAACGTATAACGTATAACGTATAACGTATAACGTATAACGTATAACGTATAACGTATAACGTATAACGTATAACGTATAACGTATAACGTATAACGTATAAAGTATAACGTATAACGTATAACGTATAACGTATAACGTATAACGTATAACGTATAACGTATAACGTATAACGTATAACGTATAACGTATAACGTATAACGTATAACGTATAACGTATAACGTATAACGTATAACGTATAACGTATAACGTATAACGTATAACGTATAACGTATAACGTATAACGTATAACGTATAACGTATAACGTATAACGTATAACGTATAACGTACAACGTACGACGTATAACGTATAACGTATAACGTATAACGTATAACGTATAACGTATATCGTATAACGTATAACGTATAACGTATAACGTATAACGTATAACGTATAACGTATAACGTATAACGTATAACGTATAACGTATAACGTATAACGTATAACGTATAACGTATAACGTATAACGTATAACGTATAACGTATAACGTATAACGTATAACGTATAACGTATAACGTATAACGTATAACGTATAACGTGTAACGAAGAACGTATAACGTATAACGTGTAACGAAGAACGTATAACGAAGAACGTAAAACGTATAACATATATCCTATAACGCATAACGTATATCGTATAACGCATAACGTATAGCGAATAACGCATAACGTATAACGTATAACGTATAACGTATAACGTATAACGTATAACGTATAACGTATAACGTATAACGTATAACGTATAACGTATAACGTATAACGTATAACGTATAACGTATAACGTATAACGTATAACGTATGACTTATCACGTATAACGTATAACCTATAACGTATAACGTATAACGCATAACGTATAGCGAATAACGCATAACGTATAACGTATAACGTATAACGTATAACGTATAACGTATAACGTATAACGTATAACGTATAACGTATAACGTATAACGTATAACGTATAACGTATAACGTATAACGTATAACGTATAACGTATAACGTATAACGTATAACGTATGACTTATCACGTATAACGTATAACCTATAACGTATAACGTATAACGTATAACGTATAACGTATAGGGTATAACGTATAACGTATAACGTATAACGTACAACGTATGACGTATAACGTATAACGTATAACGCATAACGTATAACGTATAACGTATATCGTATAACGTATAACGTATAACGTATAACGTTTAACGTATAACGTATAACGTATAACGTATAACGTATAACGTATAACGTATAACGTATAACGTATAACGTATAGGGTATAACGTATAACGTATAACGTATAACCTATAACGTATAACGTATAACGTATAACGTATAACGTATAACGTATAACGTATAACGTATAACGTATAACGTATAACGTATAACATATAACGTATAACGTATAACGTATAACGTATAACGTGTAACGAAGAACGTATAACGAAGAACGTAAAACGTATAACATATATTCTATAACGCATAACGTATATCGTATAACTCACAACGTATAGCGATTAACGCATAACGTATAACGTATAACGTATAACGTATAACGTATAACGTATAACGTATAACGTATAACGTATAACGTATAACGTATAACGTATAACGTATAACGTATAACGTATAACGTATAACGTATAACGTATGACTTATCACGTATAACGTATAACCTATAACGTATAACGTATAACGTATAACGTATAACGTATAACGTATAACGTATAACGTATAACGTATAACGTATAACGTATAACGTATAACGTATAACGTATAACGTATAACGTATAACGTATAACGTATAACGTATAACGTATAACGTATAACGTATAACGTATAACGTATAACGTATAACGTATAACGTATAACGTATAACGTATAACGTATAACGTATAACGTATAACGTATAACGTATAACGTATAACGTATAACGTATAACGTATAACGTATAACGTATAACGTATAACGTATAACGTATAACGTATAACGTATAACGTATAACGTATAACGTATAACGTATAACGTATAACGTATAACGTATAACGTATAACGTGTAACGAAGAACGTATAACGAAGAACGTAAAACGTATAACATATATCCTATAACGCATAACGTATATCGTATAACGCATAACGTATAGCGAATAACGCATAACGTATAACGTATAACGTATAACGTATAACGTATAACGTATAACGTATATCGTATAACGTATAACGTATAACGTATAACGTATAACGTATAACGTATAACGTATAACGCATAACGTATAACGTATAACGTATAACGCATAACGTATAACGTATAACGTATAACGTATAACGTACAACCTATAACGTGTAACGTATAACGTATAACGTATAACCTATAACGTATAACGTATAACGTATAACGTATAACGTATAACGTATGACGCATAACGTATAACGTAGAAACGTATAACGTATAACGTATAACGTATAACGTACAACGTATAACGTATAACGTATAACGTACAACGTACAACGTATAACGTATAACGTATAACGTACAACGTATAACGTATAACGTATAACGTATAACGTATAACGTATAACGTATAACGTATAACGTATAACGTATAACGTATAACGTATATCGTATAACGTATAACGTATAACGTATAACGTTTAACGTATAACGTATAACGTATAACGTATAACGTATAACGTATAACGTATAACGTATAACGT
This sequence comes from Ptiloglossa arizonensis, assembly GCF_051014685.1. Taxonomy (NCBI): domain Eukaryota; kingdom Metazoa; phylum Arthropoda; class Insecta; order Hymenoptera; family Colletidae; genus Ptiloglossa; species Ptiloglossa arizonensis. Next base: position 14,929 of record NW_027478761.1, on the reverse strand, counting down.
ATAGGGTATAACGTATAACGTATAACGTATAACCTATAACGTACAACGTATAACGTATAACGTATAACGTATAACGTATAACGTATAACGTATAACGTATAACGATAACGTATAACGTATAACGTATAACGTATAACGTATAACGTATAACGTATAACGTATAACGTATAACGTATAACGTATAACGTATAACGTGTAACGAAGAACGTATAACGAAGAACGTAAAACGTATAACATATATCCTATAAGGCATAACGTATATCGTATAACGCATAACGTATAGCGAATAACGCATAACGTATAACGTATAACGTATAACGTATAACGTATAACGTATAACGTATAACGTATAAGGTATAACGTATAACGTATAACGTATAACGTATAACGTATAACGTATAACGTATAACGTATAACGTATGACTTATCACGTATAACGTATAACGTATAACGTATAACGTATAACGTATAACGTATAACGTATAACGTATAACGTATAACGTATAACGTATAACGTATAACGTATAACGTATAACGTATAAAGTATAACGTATAACGTATAACGTATAACGTATAACGTATAACGTATAACGTATAACGTATAACGTATAACGTATAACGTATAACGTATAACGTATAACGTATAACGTATGACTTATCACGTATAACGTATAACGTATAACGTATAACGTATAACGTATAACGTATAACGTATAACGTATAACGTATAACGTATTACGTATAACGTATAACGTATAACGTATAACGTATAACGTATAACGTATAACGTATAACGTATAACGTATAACGTATAACGTATAACGTATAACGTATAACGTATAACGTATAACGTATAACGTATAACGTATAACGTATAACGTATAACGTATAACGTATAACGTATAACGTATAACGTATAACGTATAACGTATAACGTATGACTTATCACGTATAACGTATAACCTGTAACGTATAACGTATAACGTATAACGTATAACGTATAACGTATAACGTATAACGTATAACGTATAACGTATAACGTATAACGTATAACGTATAACGTATAACGTATAAACGTATAACGTATAACGTATAACGTATAACGTATAACGTATAACGTATAACGTATAACGTATAACGTATAACGTATAACGTATAACGTATAACGTATAACGTATAACGTATAACGTATAACGTATAACGTATAACGTATAACGTATAACGTATAACGTATAAAGTATAACGTATAACGTATAACGTATAACGTATAACGTATACCGTATAACGTATAACGTATAACGTATAACGTATAACGTATAACGTATAACGTATAACGTATAACGTATAACGTATAACGTATAACGTATAACGTTTAACGTATAACGTATAACGTATAACGTATAACGTATAACGTATAACGTGTAACGTATAACGTATAACGTATAACGTATAACGTACAACGTATGACGTATAACGTATAACGTATAACGCATAACGTATAACGTATAACGTATATCGTATAACGTATAACGTATAACGTATAACGTTTAACGTATAACGTATAACGTATAACGTATAACGTATAACGTATAACGTATAACGTATAACGTATAACGTATAACGTATAGGGTATAACGTATAACGTATAACGTATAACCTATAACGTATAACGTATAACGTATAACGTATAACGTATAACGTATAACGTATAACGTATAACGTATAACGTATAACGTATAACGTATAACGTATAACGTATAACGTATAACGTATAACGTATAACGTATAACGTATAACGTATAACGTATAACGTATAACGTATAACGTATAACGTATAACGTATAACGTATAACGTATGACTTATCACGTATAACGTATAACCTGTAAACGTATAACGTATAACGTATAACGTATAACGTATAACGTATAACGTATAACGTAACGTATAACGTATAAACGTATAACGTATAACGTATAACGTATAACGTATAACGTATAACGTATAACGTATAACGTATAACGTATAACGTATAACGTATAACGTATAACGTATAACGTATAACGTATAACGTATAACGTATAACGTATAACGTATAACGTATAAACGTATAACGTATAAACGTATAACGTATAACGTATAACGTATAACGTATAACGTATAACGTATAACGTATAACGTATAACGTATAACGTATAACGTATAACGTATAACGTATAACGTATAACGTATAACGTATAACGTATAACGTATAACGTATAACGTATAACGTATAACGTATAACGTATAACGTATAACGTATAACGTATAACGTATAACGTATAACGTATAACGTATAACGTATAACGTATAACGTATAACGTATAACGTATAACGTATAACGTATAACGTATAACGTATAACGTATACGTATAACGTATAACGTATAACGTATAACGTATAACGTATAACGTATAACGTATAACGTATAACGTATAAACGTATAACGTATAACGTATAACGTATAACGTATAACGTATAACGTATAACGTATAACGTATAACGTATAACGTATAACGTATAACGTATAACGTATAACGTATAACGTATAACGTATAACGTATAACGTATAACGTATAACGTATAACGTATAACGTATACGTAACGTATAACGTATAACGTATAACGTATAACGTATAACGTATAACGTATAACGTATAACGTATAACGTATAACGTATAACGTATAACGTATAACGTATAACGTATAACGTATAACGTATAACGTATAACCGTATAACGTATAACGTATAACGTATAACGTATAACGTATAACGTATAACGTATAACGTATAACGTATAACGTATAACGTATAACGTATAAAGTATAACGTATAACGTATAACGTATAACGTATAACGTATAACGTATAACGTATAACGTATAACGTATAACGTATAACGTATAACGTATAACGTATAACGTATAACGTATAACGTATAACGTATAACGCATAACGTATAACGTATAACGTATAACGTATAACGTATAACGTATAACGTATAACGTATGACGTATAACGTATAACGTATAACGTATAACGTATAACGTATAACGTACAACGTATGACTTATCACGTATAACGTACAACGTATGACTTATCACGTATAACGTATAACGTATAACGTATAACGTATAACGTATAACGTATAACGTATAACGTATAACGTATAACGTACAACGTATAACGTACAACGTATGACGTATAACGTATAACGTATAACGTATAACGTATAACGTATAACGTATAACGTATAACGTATAACGTATAACGTATAACGTATAACGTATAACGTATAACGTATAACGTATAACGTATAACGTATAAAGTATAACGTATAACGTATAACGTATAACGTATAACGTATAACGTATAACGTATAACGTATAACGTATAACGTATAACGTATAACGTATAACGTATAACGTATAACGTATAACGTATAACGTATAACGTATAACGTATAACGTATAACGTATAACGTATAACGTATAACGTATAACGTATAACGTATAACGTATAACGTATAACGTATAACGTATAACGTATAACGTACAACGTACGACGTATAACGTATAACGTATAACGTATAACGTATAACGTATAACGTATATCGTATAACGTATAACGTATAACGTATAACGTATAACGTATAACGTATAACGTATAACGTATAACGTATAACGTATAACGTATAACGTATAACGTATAACGTATAACGTATAACGTATAACGTATAACGTATAACGTATAACGTATAACGTATAACGTATAACGTATAACGTATAACGTATAACGTGTAACGAAGAACGTATAACGTATAACGTGTAACGAAGAACGTATAACGAAGAACGTAAAACGTATAACATATATCCTATAACGCATAACGTATATCGTATAACGCATAACGTATAGCGAATAACGCATAACGTATAACGTATAACGTATAACGTATAACGTATAACGTATAACGTATAACGTATAACGTATAACGTATAACGTATAACGTATAACGTATAACGTATAACGTATAACGTATAACGTATAACGTATAACGTATGACTTATCACGTATAACGTATAACCTATAACGTATAACGTATAACGCATAACGTATAGCGAATAACGCATAACGTATAACGTATAACGTATAACGTATAACGTATAACGTATAACGTATAACGTATAACGTATAACGTATAACGTATAACGTATAACGTATAACGTATAACGTATAACGTATAACGTGTAACGAAGAACGTATAACGTATAACGTGTAACGAAGAACGTATAACGAAGAACGTAAAACGTATAACATATATCCTATAACGCATAACGTATAACGTATAACGCATAACGTATAACGTATAACGTATAACGTATAACGTATAACGTATAACGTATAACGTATGACGTATAACGTATAACGTATAACGTATAACGTATAACGTATAACGTACAACGTATGACTTATCACGTATAACGTACAACGTATCACGTATAACGTACAACGTATGACTTATCACGTATAACGTATAACGTATAACGTATAACGTATAACGTATAACGTATAACGTATAACGTATAACGTATAACGTACAACGTATAACGTACAACGTATGACGTATAACGTATAACGTATAACGTATAACGTATAACGTATAACGTATAACGTATAACGTATAACGTATAACGTATAACGTATAACGTATAACGTATAACGTATAACGTATAACGTATAACGTATAAAGTATAACGTATAACGTATAACGTATAACGTATAACGTATAACGTATAACGTATAACGTATAACGTATAACGTATAACGTATAACGTATAACGTATAACGTATAACGTATAACGTATAACGTATAACGTATAACGTATAACGTATAACGTATAACGTATAACGTATAACGTATAACGTATAACGTATAACGTATAACGTATAACGTATAACGTATAACGTATAACGTACAACGTACGACGTATAACGTATAACGTATAACGTATAACGTATAACGTATAACGTATATCGTATAACGTATAACGTATAACGTATAACGTATAACGTATAACGTATAACGTATAACGTATAACGTATAACGTATAACGTATAACGTATAACGTATAACGTATAACGTATAACGTATAACGTATAACGTATAACGTATAACGTATAACGTATAACGTATAACGTATAACGTATAACGTATAACGTATAACGTGTAACGAAGAACGTATAACGTATAACGTGTAACGAAGAACGTATAACGAAGAACGTAAAACGTATAACATATATCCTATAACGCATAACGTATATCGTATAACGCATAACGTATAGCGAATAACGCATAACGTATAACGTATAACGTATAACGTATAACGTATAACGTATAACGTATAACGTATAACGTATAACGTATAACGTATAACGTATAACGTATAACGTATAACGTATAACGTATAACGTATAACGTATAACGTATGACTTATCACGTATAACGTATAACCTATAACGTATAACGTATAACGCATAACGTATAGCGAATAACGCATAACGTATAACGTATAACGTATAACGTATAACGTATAACGTATAACGTATAACGTATAACGTATAACGTATAACGTATAACGTATAACGTATAACGTATAACGTATAACGTATAACGTATAACGTATAACGTATAACGTATAACGTATGACTTATCACGTATAACGTATAACCTATAACGTATAACGTATAACGTATAACGTATAACGTATAGGGTATAACGTATAACGTATAACGTATAACGTACAACGTATGACGTATAACGTATAACGTATAACGCATAACGTATAACGTATAACGTATATCGTATAACGTATAACGTATAACGTATAACGTTTAACGTATAACGTATAACGTATAACGTATAACGTATAACGTATAACGTATAACGTATAACGTATAACGTATAGGGTATAACGTATAACGTATAACGTATAACCTATAACGTATAACGTATAACGTATAACGTATAACGTATAACGTATAACGTATAACGTATAACGTATAACGTATAACGTATAACATATAACGTATAACGTATAACGTATAACGTATAACGTGTAACGAAGAACGTATAACGAAGAACGTAAAACGTATAACATATATTCTATAACGCATAACGTATATCGTATAACTCACAACGTATAGCGATTAACGCATAACGTATAACGTATAACGTATAACGTATAACGTATAACGTATAACGTATAACGTATAACGTATAACGTATAACGTATAACGTATAACGTATAACGTATAACGTATAACGTATAACGTATAACGTATGACTTATCACGTATAACGTATAACCTATAACGTATAACGTATAACGTATAACGTATAACGTATAACGTATAACGTATAACGTATAACGTATAACGTATAACGTATAACGTATAACGTATAACGTATAACGTATAACGTATAACGTATAACGTATAACGTATAACGTATAACGTATAACGTATAACGTATAACGTATAACGTATAACGTATAACGTATAACGTATAACGTATAACGTATAACGTATAACGTATAACGTATAACGTATAACGTATAACGTATAACGTATAACGTATAACGTATAACGTATAACGTATAACGTATAACGTATAACGTATAACGTATAACGTATAACGTATAACGTATAACGTATAACGTATAACGTATAACGTATAACGTATAACGTGTAACGAAGAACGTATAACGAAGAACGTAAAACGTATAACATATATCCTATAACGCATAACGTATATCGTATAACGCATAACGTATAGCGAATAACGCATAACGTATAACGTATAACGTATAACGTATAACGTATAACGTATAACGTATAACGTATAACGTATAACGTATAACGTATAACGTATAACGTATAACGTATAACGTATAACGTATAACGTATGACTTATCACGTATAACGTATAACCTATAACGTATAACGTATAACGTATAACGTATAACGTATAACGTATAACGTATAACGTATAACGTATAACGTATAACGTATAACGTATAACGTATAACGTATAACGTATAACGTATAACGTATAACGTATAACGTATAACGTATAACGTATAACGTATAACGTATAACGTATAACGTATAACGTATAACGTATAACGTATAACGTATAACGTATAACGTATAACGTATAACGTATAACGTATAACGTATAACGTATAACGTATAACGTATAACGTATAACGTATAACGTATAACGTATAACGTATAACGTATAACGTATAACGTATAACGTATAACGTATAACGTATAACGTATAACGTATAACGTATAACGTATAAAGTATAACGTATAACGTATAACGTATAACGCATAACGTATAACGTATAACGTATAACGTATAACGTATAACGTATAACGTATAACGTATAACGTATAACGTATAACGTATAACGTATAACGTATAACGTATAACGTATAACGTGTAACGTATAACGTATAACGTATAACGTATAACGTATAACGTATAAGGTATAACGTGCAACGTATAACGTATAACGTATAACGTATAACGTACAACGTAGAACGTATAACGTATAACGTATAACGTATAACGTACAACGTATAACGTATAACGTATAACGTATAACGTATAACGTACAACGTATGACTTATCACGTATAACGTATAACGTATAACGTATATCGTACAACGTATAACGTATAACGTATAACGTACAACGTATGACGTATAACGTATAACGTATAACGTATAACGTATAACGTATAACGTATAACGTATAACGTATAACGTATAACGTATAACGTATAACGTATAACGTACAACGTATAACGTATAACGTATAACGTATAACGTATAAAGTATAACGTATAACGTATAACGTATAACGTATAACGTATAACGTATAACGTATAACGTATAACGTATAACGTATAACGTATAACGTATAACGTATAACGTATAACGTATAACGTATAACGTATAACGTATAACGTATAACGTATAACGTATAACGTTTAACGTATAACGTATAACGTATAACGTATAACGTATAACGTATAACGTATAACGTATAACGTATGACTTATCACGTATAACGTATAACCTATAACGTATAACGTATAATGTATAACGTATAACGTATAACGTATAACGTATAACGTATAACGTATAACGTATAACGTATAACGTATAACGTATAACGTATAACGTATAACGTATAACGTATAACGTATAACGTATAACGTATAACGTATAACGTATAACGTATAACGTATAACGTATAACGTATAACGTATAACGTATAACGTATAACGTATAACGTATAACGTATAACGTATAACGTATAACGTATAACGTATAACGTATAACGTATAACGTATAACGTATAACGTATGACTTATCACGTATAACGTATAACCTATAACGTATAACGTATAATGTATAACGTATAACGTATAACGTATAACGTATAACGTATAACGTATAACGTATAACGTATAACGTATAACGTATAACGTATAACGTATATCGTATAACGTATAACGTATAACGTATAACGTATAACGTATAACGTATAACGTATAACGTATAACGTATAACGTATAACGTATAACGTATAACGTATAACGTATAACGTATAACGTATAACGTATAACGTATAACGTATAACGTATAACGTATGACTTATCACGTATAACGTATAACCTATAACGTATAACGTATAACGTATAACGTATAACGTATAACGTATAACGTATAACGTATAACGTATAACGTATAACGTATAACGTATAACGTATAACGTATAACGTATAACGTATAACGTAAAACATATGACCTATTACATATTACGTATAACGTATAACGTATAACGTATAACGTATAACGTATAACGTATAACGTATAACGTGTAACGAAGAACGTATAACGAAGAACGTAAAACGTATAACATATATCCTATAACGCATAACGTATATCGTATAACGAAGAACGTAAAACGTATAACATATATCCTATAACGCATAACGTATATCGTATAACGCATAACGTATAGCGAATAACGCATAACGTATAACGTATAACGTATAACGTATAACGTATAACGTATAACGTCTAACGTATAACGTATAACGTATAACGTATAACGTATAACGCATAACGTATAACGTATAACGTATAACGTATAACGTATAACGTATAACGTATAACGTATAACGTATAACGTATAACGTATAACGTATAACGTGTAACGTATAACGTATAACGTATAACGTATAACGTATAACGTATAAGGTATAACGTACAACGTATAACGTATAACGTATAACGTATAACGTATAACGTATAACGTATAACGTATAACGTATAACGTATAACGTATAACGTATAAAGTATAACGTATAACGTATAACGTATAACGTATAACGTATAACGTATAACGTATAACGTATAACGTATAACGTATAACGTATAACGTATAACGTATAACGTATAACGTATAACGTATAACGTATAACGTATAACGTATAACGTATAACGTATAACGTATAACGTATAACGTATAACGTATAGGGTATAACGTATAACGTATAACGTATAACCTATAACGTATAACGTATAACGTATAACGTATAACGTATAACGTATAACGTATAACGTATAACGTACAACGTACAACGTATAACGTATAACGTATAACGTACAACGTATAACGTATAACGTATAACGTATAAGGCATAACGTATAACGTATAACGTATAACGTATAACGTATAACGTATAACGTATAACGTATAACGTATAACGTATAACGTGTAACGTATAACGTATAGCGTCTAACGTATAACGCATAACGTATAACGTAGAAACGTATAACGTATAACGTATAACGTATAACGTACAACGTATAACGTATAACGTATAACGTACAACGTACAACGTATAACGTATAACGTATAACGTACAACGTATAACGTATAACGTATAACGTATAACGTATAACGTATAACGTATAACGTATAACGTATAACGTATAACGTGTAACGTATAACGTATAGCGTCTAACGTATAACGCATAACGTATAACGTAGAAACGTATAACGTATAACGTATAACGTATAACGTACAACGTATAACGTATAACGTATAACGTACAACGTACAACGTATAACGTATAACGTATAACGTACAACGTATAACGTATAACGTATAACGTATAAGGCATAACGTATAACGTAGAACGTATAACGTACAACGTATAACGTATAACGTATAACGTATAACGTATAACATATAACGTATAACGTATAACGTATGACGTATAACGTATAACGTACAACGTATAACGTATAGGGTATAACGTATAACGTATAACGTATAACATATAACGTATAACGTATAACGTATAACGTATAACGTATAACGTATAACGTATAACGTATAACGTATAACGTATAACGTATAACGTATAACGTATAACGTATAACGTATAACGTATAACGTATAACGTATAACGTATAACGTATAACGTATAACGTATAACGTATAACGTATAACGTGTAACGAAGAACGTATAACGAAGAACGTAAAACGTATAACATATATCCTATAACGCATAACGTATATCGTATAACGCATAACGTATAGCGAATAACGCATAACGTATAACGTATAACGTATAACGTATAACGTATAACGTATAACGTATAACGTATAACGTATAACGTATAACGTATAACGTATAACGTATAACGTATAACGTATAACGTATAACGTATAACGTATAACGTATAACGTATAACGTATAACGTATAACGTATAACGTATAACGTATAACGTATAACGTATAACGTATAACGTATAACGTATAACGTATAACGTATAACGTATAACGTATAACGTATAACGTATAACGTATAACGTATAACGTATAACGTATAACGTATAACGTATAACGTATAACGTATAACGTATAACGTATAACGTATAACGTATAACGTATAACGTATAACGTATAACGTATAACGTATAACGTATAACGTATAACGTATAACGTATAACGTATAACGTATAACGTATAACGTATAACGTATAGCGTATAACGTATAACGTATAACGATTAACGGAAAACGTATGACGTATTACACATTACGTATAACGTATAGCGTCTAACGTATAACGTAGAACGTATGACGTATAACGTAGAACGTATAACGTATAACGTATAACGTATAACGTATGACGTATAACGTATAATGTACAACGTTTAACGTATAACGTATGACGTATAACGTAGAACGTATAACGTACAACGTATAACGTATAACGTATAACGTATAACGTATAACGTATAACGTATAACGTATAACGTATAACGTATAACGCATAACGTATAACGTATAACGTATAACGTATAACGTACAACCTATAACGTGTAACGTATAACGTATAACGTATAACCTATAACGTATAACGTATAACGTATAACGTATAACGTATAACGTATGACGCATAACGTATAACGTAGAAACGTATAACGTATAACGTATAACGTATAACGTACAACGTATAACGTATAACGTATAACGTACAACGTACAACGTATAACGTATAACGTATAACGTACAACGTATAACGTATAACGTATAACGTATAACGTATAACGTATAACGTATAACGTATAACGTATAACGTATAACGTATATCGTATAACGTATAACGTATAACGTATAACGTTTAACGTATAACGTATAACGTATAACGTATAACGTATAACGTATAACGTATAACGTATAACGTATAACGTATAGGGTTTAACGTATAACGTATAACGTATAACCTATAACGTATAACGTATAACGTATAACGTATAACGTATAACGTATAACGTATAACGTATAACGTATAACGATAACGTATAACGTATAACGTATAACGTATAACGTATAACGTATAACGTACAACGTATAACGTATAACGTATAACGTATAACGTATAACGTATAACGTGTAACGAAGAACGTATAACGAAGAACGTAAAACGTATAACATATATCCTATAAGGCATAACGTATATCGTATAACGCATAACGTATAGCGAATAACGCATAACGTATAACGTATAACGTATAACGTATAACGTATAACGTATAACGTGTAACGAAGAACGTATAACGAAGAACGTAAAACGTATAACATATATCCTATAACGCATAACGTATATCGTATAACGCATAACGTATAGCGAATAACGCATAACGTATAACGTATAACGTATAACGTATAACGTATAACGTATAACGTATAACGTATAACGTATAACGTATAACGTATAACGTATAACGTATAACGTATAACGTATAACGTATAACGTATAACGTATAACGTATAACGTATAACGTATAACGTATAACGTATAACGTATAACGTATAACGTATAACGTATAACGTATAACGTATAACGTATAACGTATAACGTATAACGTATAACGTTTAACGTATAACGTATAACGTATAACGTATAACGTATAACGTATAACGTATAACGTATAACGTATGACTTATCACGTATAACGTATAACCTATAACGTATAACGTATAATGTATAACGTATAACGTATAACGTATAACGTATAACGTATAACGTATAACGTATAACGTATAACGTATAACGTATAACGTATAACGTATAACGTATAACGTATAACGTATAACGTATAACGTATAACGTATAACGTATAACGTATAACGTATAACGTATAACGTATAACGTATAACGTATAACGTATAACGTATAACGTATAACGTATAACGTATAACGTATAACGTATAACGTATAACGTATAACGTATAACGTATAACGTATAACGTATGACTTATCACGTATAACGTATAACCTATAACGTATAACGTATAATGTATAACGTATAACGTATAACGTATAACGTATAACGTATAACGTATAACGTATAACGTATAACGTATAACGTATAACGTATATCGTATAACGTATAACGTATAACGTATAACGTATAACGTATAACGTATAACGTATAACGTATAACGTATAACGTATAACGTATAACGTATAACGTATAACGTATAACGTATAACGTATAACGTATAACGTATAACGTATAACGTATAACGTATGACTTATCACGTATAACGTATAACCTATAACGTATAACGTATAACGTATAACGTATAACGTATAACGTATAACGTATAACGTATAACGTATAACGTATAACGTATAACGTATAACGTATAACGTATAACGTATAACGTATAACGTAAAACATATGACCTATTACATATTACGTATAACGTATAACGTATAACGTATAACGTATAACGTATAACGTATAACGTATAACGTGTAACGAAGAACGTATAACGAAGAACGTAAAACGTATAACATATATCCTATAACGCATAACGTATATCGTATAACGAAGAACGTAAAACGTATAACATATATCCTATAACGCATAACGTATATCGTATAACGCATAACGTATAGCGAATAACGCATAACGTATAACGTATAACGTATAACGTATAACGTATAACGTATAACGTCTAACGTATAACGTATAACGTATAACGTATAACGTATAACGCATAACGTATAACGTATAACGTATAACGTATAACGTATAACGTATAACGTATAACGTATAACGTATAACGTATAACGTATAACGTATAACGTGTAACGTATAACGTATAACGTATAACGTATAACGTATAACGTATAAGGTATAACGTACAACGTATAACGTATAACGTATAACGTATAACGTATAACGTATAACGTATAACGTATAACGTATAACGTATAACGTATAACGTATAAAGTATAACGTATAACGTATAACGTATAACGTATAACGTATAACGTATAACGTATAACGTATAACGTATAACGTATAACGTATAACGTATAACGTATAACGTATAACGTATAACGTATAACGTATAACGTATAACGTATAACGTATAACGTATAACGTATAACGTATAACGTATAACGTATAGGGTATAACGTATAACGTATAACGTATAACGTATAACGTATAACCTATAACGTATAACGTATAACGTATAACGTATAACGTATAACGTATAACGTATAACGTATAACGTACAACGTACAACGTATAACGTATAACGTATAACGTACAACGTATAACGTATAACGTATAACGTATAAGGCATAACGTATAACGTATAACGTATAACGTATAACGTATAACGTATAACGTATAACGTATAACGTATAACGTATAACGTGTAACGTATAACGTATAGCGTCTAACGTATAACGCATAACGTATAACGTAGAAACGTATAACGTATAACGTATAACGTATAACGTACAACGTATAACGTATAACGTATAACGTACAACGTACAACGTATAACGTATAACGTATAACGTACAACGTATAACGTATAACGTATAACGTATAACGTATAACGTATAACGTATAACGTATAACGTATAACGTATAACGTGTAACGTATAACGTATAGCGTCTAACGTATAACGCATAACGTATAACGTAGAAACGTATAACGTATAACGTATAACGTATAACGTACAACGTATAACGTATAACGTATAACGTACAACGTACAACGTATAACGTATAACGTATAACGTACAACGTATAACGTATAACGTATAACGTATAAGGCATAACGTATAACGTAGAACGTATAACGTACAACGTATAACGTATAACGTATAACGTATAACGTATAACATATAACGTATAACGTATAACGTATGACGTATAACGTATAACGTACAACGTATAACGTATAGGGTATAACGTA